>NC_086449.1:463915917-464133417 GCF_028390025.1 Pseudophryne corroboree
GTAGATTCAGTTGCTATAATACACAGAATATAGGCATGCTGCATATCATTTTAAACAGTAGGAGCTGCTTGTATCTATACACGGGATGCAGTCAGTTTACCGGCTGTCGAGATCACGACATTCAGGAGACTGACGCTGGAATCCTGACGCCCGCTGATAAACCGACAGCCAGAATCCCGACACTGGATTCGGATTCCCACTCAGTTGGTGGATCCACACCACCAACCGAGTTGGAATAAAACCTGTGGCAAGCGCAATGAGGGGCCTCGCTGTCAGGATTCCAGCAGACAGGATGCCACTGTCGGTATAGTGACAGCCGGCATCCCGTCTGATGGGATATAGGCCCTCATTCCGAGTTGTTCGCTCGCTAGCCGCTTTTCGCAGCAGTGCACACGCTAAGCCGCCGCCCTCTGGGAGTGAATCTTAGCTTAGCAGAATTGCAAACGAAAGATTCGCAAAATTGCGAATAGAAATTTCTTAGCAGTTTCTGAGTAGCTCGAGACTTACTCTGCCACTGCGATCAGTTCAGTCAGTTTCGTTCCTGGTTTGACGTCACAAACACACCCAGCGTTCGCCCAGGCACTCCCCCGTTTCTCCAGCCACTCCCGCGTTTTTCCCAGAAACGGCAGCGTTTTTTCACACACACCCATAAAACGGCCAGTTTCCGCCCAGAAACACCCACTTCCTGTCAATCACACTCCGATCACCAGAACGAAGAAAAATCCTCATAATGCCGTGAGTAAAATACCAAACTTCTTAGCAAATTTACTTGACGCAGCCGCAGTGCGAACATTGCGCATGCGCAGTTTACGGAAAATCGCACCGATGCAAAGGAAAATAACGAGCAACAACTCGGAATGAGGGCCATTGTATGTATCCCCTACATACAAAATGTTATACTACAGTGTATTCCAGCTAAACACTGTAACATAATTAGGTATGCTGAATCAATGGGGCAATCCCATTCTCTGTGGATAGGTAGGGACTGCAGTTTTTCTGCTGAACATCTCACTAAAGGATTAATAAGGAAGTAGCAGGTAGTTGACTTGAGTGATGGAGGCACTTTGAATAACCTGAAGAGGAGGAATTATTGTTGACAGGCACTTTTAATGGCAGCGATGTCCTAAAACAGATTATTCCAAAAAAGCGTAGGAGCATGTAAGCATAGCCAGGGAAGACCCAAAATAACAAAATATTCAGCAATCGGAAGCATGAAGAAAGATATTAGCTCCCCTTGGAGACCACCAAACTGCATGGTCAAACTCTGGCTCAAATGCTGAATGGGAGCAGAAGTATTTTTGTTTCCATCTACACCAGTTAAACAGAGAGGATACTGCAAAGGCATGCTGGAAGCTCTTTCCCTTTCTGGGCTGTGATGAAATTACCATTAGCACCTGACTCCAATAATTCCATAAGTGGTTCAGCAGAATTGTTCTACATTAAAAATACTTTAACACAAAATCGCAATGAGGCATCCTCTTACCGGGTGTGTAGAACTGAACCTAATTTGATCACCCTTTGATTAGTTAGGCTTTTCTCATTTCTGTTATGCATGCCTAGATCACCACACAACTCTTGAAGACTAATAATGGATTTCACCTATAACAGCCATCTTTCCCAGGTGAAATATGTTCACCCGTTACTACAGGCATGGACAACCTTGGTCCT
This sequence comes from Pseudophryne corroboree, assembly GCF_028390025.1. Taxonomy (NCBI): domain Eukaryota; kingdom Metazoa; phylum Chordata; class Amphibia; order Anura; family Myobatrachidae; genus Pseudophryne; species Pseudophryne corroboree. The sequence goes on from NC_086449.1 coordinate 463,917,586, forward strand.
CAGGGCACACTAATAGTGCAGCTTTTAGTGATAACCGGGCTTCAACACAGATGGTTAAATCAAAATTACTGAGGAACTAATTAAGGGGTCTATTTACTAATGGGCCCTACAGACCCAGCGATCCGCTGCCGAGCTGCCCGACCGCCGATACGGCAGACGGGCGACCCAGCGGCGGGGGGGCAATGACGGGGGGAGTGAAGTTTCCATACCAGTGCAGGCAAAATGGACGAGATAGTCCATACTGGCCTGCATGCACAGCCGACGGACCACCAGCGATGAACGAGCGCAGGGCCGCGCATCGTTCATCGCTGGTGACTCCACACTCAAAGATATGAATGTTATCTCGTTCAATAATGAACAAGATCGTTCATATCTTTGAGTATAGTCGGCCAGTATGTAGGGCCTATAAGCCTTGGATGGAGATAAAGTGCATGGAGATAAAGTACCAGCCAATCAGAGCTTGCAGACTGGCAGCGGTGGCTCCTGATTGGCTGCCGGACCACAAGCTTTTATTGTAGAGGCACGCACTCCCCTTTGATGTGGAAACAGAGCCTAGCCCAGCAGTGATGTCGGTGAGCACTATTGGGAGCATTATGTGTACATGGCACTATTGGGGGCATTATGTGTACCTTCCACTACTGGGGGCATTATGTGTACCTTGCACTACTGGGGGTATTATGTGTACCTCGCACTTCTGGGGGCATTAAGTATACCTGGCATTACTGAGGACATTATGTGTACCAGGCACTAAACCGTGGGCATTATGTGTGCATCAGTGACGTGCGGTGGGGTGAGGCAGGTGAGGCAGAGCCTTTCCTGGCATACTAACATTTGTGCCAGAGTTTTGACTGGATAAAGTAACTTAAAAATACAAAGAATATGTTTGAAATATCTTCTTTGCATTATTCTAATCATTTTTACAGCCAAATACACAAGATGAACGGTCTCCAAGCGCAGCTATTAAGAACCAAAGTCCTTCTCTCCTGATGATCCTCAAAGAAACATCAACAGTGTGACAACGTCTGCTGAGCTCCTCAATATTTCTATTACCGTGGCCCGTGATTTTGCTGAAACTGACCCAGGGCCGGTGCTAGGGTGTCCGGCGCCCCCCTGCAAACTATAAATTTGCGCCCTCCCATACTTTACAAAGGGACAGCGCACACAATGCTTTTACACATAATTCTCCCTGTAGTAGTGACGCTTACACACATAACGCCCTGTGGTAGTTCCACTTATACACAACGTCCACTGTAGTAGTGGCACTTACACACGTAACTCCCCCTACAGCAGTGACGCTTACACACGTAACACCCCCTGCAACAGTGACGCTTACACACGTAACGCCTACTGTACCAGTGACACTTACACATGCAACGCCCCTTGAACCAGTGCCGCTTACACACGTAACGCCCCCTGTACCAGTGCCACTTACACACGTAACGCCCCGTGTACCAGTGCCGCTTACACGCGTAACGCCCCCTGTACCAGTGCCGCTTACACACGTAACGCCCCCTGTACCAGTGCCACTTACACACGTAACGCCCCCTGTACCAGTGCCGCTTACACGCGTAACGCCCCCTGTACCAGTGTCGCTTACACACGTAACGCCCCCTGTACCAGTGACGCTTACACACGTAACGCACCCTGTAGCAGTGACACTTACACACGCAACGCCCCTTGTACCAGTGACGCTTGCACATGTAACGCCCCCTGTAGCAGTGACGCTTATAGAAGATGCAACGCCCCCTGTACCAGTGACGCTTACACATATACACAGTGCCCCCCACATTACACCCAGCACATGACATTACACCCAGCACATGACATTATACACAGCCCCCCCATATTGCACCCAGCACATGACATTATACACAGCCCCCCCATATTACACCCAGCACATGGCATTAGACACAGCCCCCCCCCCATATTACACCCTACACATGACACTATACACAGCACACATACCCCCCTCCCCTATATTACACTCTGTACCAGCTTACATATTATTATACACAGCCCCCCCCCCCCCCTTCCATATTACACCCAGTGCCACAGTACATAGAGCTGACCTAAGGACAGTGTGGGAGGGAACACCCAGTGAGAGCCGAGGAGCTGCTGCTGCTGGGCTGATGATAGTTACACACTGCTGAGTGTGGTGGGAGGGGCCAGCCACAGGGAAGCAAAGCCCTGCTTCAGACGGCATCTCAGTGTGCACACAGGCTGCCTTGAAGTCTCCCGTGAAGGCCCCGCCCCCCGGCCTCTCCGGACTTGTAGCGAGAGGGCTGACAAGGTTTGCGACACACACCTACTGTCAGGGGGGAAGCACAGCAGCCGGCAGCAGCAGTAGGGGCCCAGGCGCAGCAGCGGGGATGCAAACAAGGTAGGCGCCTCTCCAACCCTGGCGCTTACCTGCTTTGCATCCCTTTGCTGAGCGGGTAGCGCCGGGCCTGAACTGACCTTTCTTAAAAACAATGCGTTTACATAAAGGTTTCTTTCATCACCTCTTCTATAAACAGCAATGTGATACGTCTAACATCAGACAATTGGAACCCAGCTTACCTTACTGATAAGCCCTATATGCATCAAAAGGTATCTTTTTTCACAAGGGTCTCCTCCACGTTCAAAGGATAAATTCCATGTCCTCTTTATATTTTAAAAATTTATGTTTATTTTAACCACAAACATGTGGCATAAAACAATAAAAATGAACAAAACAACAAGGTACTGATAAAGCTAAATATTTATCTTATAACATTCACTATATATTGGTAAGAGACTCAGTACGCAATTGGCGTACGGGGTACCATAAGGGTACGCACTTAGCGTAGCAGACGCTAGGCCGTGGTCGAGACGCACGAGCGACACGTTCGCTCACGGCTTACGCTGGGTATCGAGCACGCTATAGGTGGTCTGAGTACCGTAATGCTACGCTACTAGCGTAGCGGACGCTGTGCCCACAAGAGGAACACGAGCGGCGCAGATGCTCACAGGATGACACACAGTAAACCTTGTATGCAACACAATGAAAGGCTGAGCCTATACTGTAAACCTTGGTTTTGTAATGTGAACACAATGCAATGCTAATTGACCTCTATTATATAAAAGCCGCTTGAGCGATTGAGACGCTCTGAATACTCTCAGCTAGGTAATAAACACACAATACCTTGCTAAGGTTCCAAAACCTTTACTAACGAGATTTAGTTATGTAAAAAGGGAAAATACAGTTAACATTTTATACACTACAGACTAACATCAATATCTAAACATAATAACTACACATATACAATATACAACAGCGTAACAATAACAGAGAGAGAGAGAGAGAGAGAGAGAGAGTATGGCAAATACAAACAGAGAACAAGTTGGTTACAGAGAAAAACTTACACACTGGGGAATGATCGCTGCGCAGTCCTGGTACCAGCTCTCAAGTTAGTCAGTGATGAAAACCTTTTGTGGAGAGTAGACTGAGCTGGCCCAAACTGGCTGCCTTATATACACTGCATACAGTACACTACAAAGGGGCCTACAATCTCATTGTTCATTGGACACAGGAATCTGTCTTAACATTATAACAAAAGGTCATAGGTTGATTCAAACAGGTGGGCTGTGACTATTTCATACTGCTCAGGTGGGAGGGAATCTCAGGATTCCCGCCGCATGGATAATGAACTGCAAATATAATAAGTGTCCATAAACTTCTTATAAAAATAACTATTCGCAGGAGCGATTAATTTCTCTCAAACCAACACCGGAATGTTACTAATAATATACTCTACCGTTGCATACCAAACACCACTGCTCAAAACCTGTCTGACCCTTCGTATCATGTAAAGAGGGATTTCTCTGTCCATGAACCAGTTACACTAAACAAACTTACTGATATTATTAAGGAGACCATAACCTACAAAATGCACTATTTGGATTAACTATGTGACAATCGAGTCGCCCGCCAGACGCACACAAACTCTACCGTAAATGCACATACCACGCGCTTGAGCGCATGTCCGTGGAGGCGCCGTCACGCATCTGCAAATATGCGCACGCACGGGAGAGAATGTGCACGTGCAGCGGGCAAGCGCATGGGGTTAGTACAAGGCATGAGAATAACGATATTTTTCGACTTTGACAGTCCACCCTTTGACAGTCAGCAATAACTGCCACTTCCTAAACAAAACAGAAAAATATATGTCATCATGTAAACACCTTTTTATGATTGGGTAAGGGGAGGAGAGGAGAAGGTAGGAAAAGTATGACCTAGTGAGATAGTAAAAGCATGTGTGTATGAAATCCATGTTTGAGGGGTCATGTATCATCGTGCCGTACGTGTTTTAAATCAAGCTTCGAGGTATTGCGAAGTATACATTTGAATCCTTCTTATCCCGTATCAAGGGTCTGTGGATGGGCTGTCAAACTCTACCGAGCTCTTTTCGGCTTTTGGTTGCAACAAATGGGGGAGCACATTTAGTTGATGATACATGAAGGGGGGGAACATGTGAGTGCTAATATGTGAGAATCACCTGTCGACTATGTGAGATACTACCTGGAGGTTGTAGAGATGAAGATAAGAGACAATCGTTATAAATGCAGTCGTAAACTATGTGAGTTTATATAAACAGTCGCCGATTGAGGTCTTGTCTGATGTCTTGTCTTGATGTACATGTTGTCTGATGTCTCTCGGTGCTTTTGCTATAAATAGCGAGCAAAAGCTTTTCCATTGTCCATAAAATTACAGTCTCTAAAGTATTGGGCTATCGTAAAAGTTAAAGTCACTAGGGATATTGGGGGCTTGTGGCATAGTTCATCAATGGTCTGTATAAAAGAGGTTGTCAAATTCTTCTTCCAAGCGGATGTCTTTGTACCTTGGAGGAAAACAAAGGAGAAACAGGTGAAAGAAACGGACCGTGGAATCACATTTTTATTACAACATTGTCTCTATCGTTGGGTCATAAATCAAATTAGTTGTTGTTATTACAGTGTCCTCGCTCCTCAGACTCATCACTCTGGTACTACCTTTACACTTCGTTAAAGTCTGAACGCATCTAAATATCAGGCCAACCAATATGACGACTCCCAGAATACACAAGAGAATTTTCCCTACGTCCATTATAATACCTTGGGTCCATTCTCCTAAACCAGAGAACCAATTTCGTGGGTTCAACCATGACACCCAACTGGTCAGCTCATTACCCACAGCAGCGAGTGTGAGATTGTGTTTCCTTCGAAACTCCCACTTTAATTGCAAAATGTCATCCATCTTTTGGTCTATGACCTCGGCCGGGTCCTCGGTGCTGTTTGTAATATACGTGCAGCACTTTACTCCATACTGAGTTGCTAGGGTAACACAATACCCGCCTGTCACTGCTGTGAGATAATTGAGAATCATCCTATGCTGAACCAGCTCTGTTTTGTAGGCTTGTAACTCTTTCCCAGAGTACCTGAACGTGTCGTCATACATTTCGGTGATATTGTCTAACAAGTTCGCTAGCGCAGATATATATTTATAATTTATCACTCCTCTGGCAGTACGAGTGATATCTAACGCGAGTAGGAATTGAATCCCGGTGGATTCATGGATCAGATCAGAGGCCGAGTGCTCTGTCCTCTCTATCAGGTGCCTTTTAACGACATGCTCGTAATGAGTGTGAGTATAAGGAGCTTGGGCACCGCGGTGAATGTCTTTCATTCTGTTATGGGATACAGTCATTACTTCAGGCAGTACTTTTCCAATGTAACACAATCCCTCTGAGTTTGGGGCAAGCCACTTATACGCCTTTCTCCCGCATATGAAATATGCATCATCGGGGAGAACATATGGGACGGAGTATGACATTACCATGTTACAAATTTTCCATGTGAAATCTCCTAACCCTAACTCTCCCATCTGTCTAGTACACGTATCAGGTTGTACGATATGTGCACAGTATCCTGGTGATACTTCTCCAACTCGCATGGTCCTACTTCCTAGAGTATACCTATACCGGAAATATTTTCACTGTTGGCTATCTGGCGTATAAGCTCTGTGTCTATGGGCATTCTGTCGGCTCTATATGAAAATGTCATGGTTTGATTACTCCATGACACTTCCCAATTTCCCGGCTTTCGGGGATTGGAAATGTTAAAGCATACTAAGGACTTATCCACATGATACTGGTGGAGCTTCAAACTAGGAGGACTAGAGATATTAAACCTCTTGTCCACCGGCCTCCCACCACTTAACTCAAGTACCTCTCCTACAGTTAAAGGGAATGGTACTAGTCCTGATTTGCTATGACCTTGAGGTACTTGAGAGCATACCCAACAGTCTGTCTGATTTAACACTTTACCCACTAAGGAGTGATAGTCACTCAATGGATGCCGGTCCATGTGGTCATTAAAACTGAACTGACATTTCTTGATGCACCCATCCTCAACTATATTGTCACAATGCCTACAGATGCAGTTTTCTTCAGCTAACAATCCTTCACAATTCCTTCTATTGTCAATGCTACCAGATCGTTTTCTGATACTCGCCTTTACTCGGTGATTATGTTGCTCTTGGAAAACTACGCCTCCATCCTGGTCATTAGAACCCATTCCAGATCCTTTCTCGACCTCCATGGTACTCTCACCGAAACAGACTGCTCTGGTCAACATCATGGTCAACAGGAAAATCCGGATCACAGTCTCTTGGGGCAAGTCCATCTTATAGGAGGAAAAGGAGAAAAATAAGAAGGGGGAAGGAGAATAGGAGGGAGATGGGAACTGGAGAAAATAACAAAAGGGAAAAAGAAATCTGGCTCGACAAACGCCTCCGGTCTTATTATTCTCAGCGCTCAGGTGTCGTCTCAACCTTCCCGGAACAGACACTCTAGAGATACAACCTCTACCGTCTGTTCTTTATCACGGGACCTCTCTGGGTCAGCAACCTTTTTACAATGAGACGAATGGACCCAAGTCTCTCTCTCGGCAACCTTCAATGCTGTCGTGCTGGTCAATAAGACTTGATATGGTCCTTCCCATCTGTCAATAAGGCAACCTGAGCGTAGAAAATTCCGTATCATTACATAATCCCCAGGTTCAATGTCATGACAATTACTGTCTGGCAAATCAGGAATCACCAACTTTAGATTATCATTCTGATTCCTCAATTGCTTACTCATTTTAACCAAATACTTTACAGTGACTTCATTGTTACATTTCAAATCATCCTGGGGGTTAATCATAACATGGGGTTGTCGACCAAACAGAATTTCAAGAGGAGACAGATTAAGAGGGGACCTGGGAGTGGTTCTGATGCTGTATAATACGATTGGCAAAGCTTCGGGCCACAACAATCCTGTTTCAGCCATTAACTTGCTTAATTTGTTTTTAATAGTGCTGTTTACTCTTTCCACTTTCGCACTCGCCTGGGGGCGGTACGGAGTGTGCAGCTTACTATTAATTCCCATCAACTTACACATTGCTTGAAAAACTTCACCTGTAAAATGGATACCCCTATCACTCTCAATGATTCTAGGGATACCGTACCTACACACAAATTCCTGCACAATTTTCTTTGCAGTAAACACAGCGGTATTCGTGGCCGCGGGAAATGCTTCAACCCAATTTGAGAACACGTCAATACAAACCAATACATATTTTAAATGTCTACAAGGTGGCAATTGTATGAAATCAATTTGTATTACCTGGAAAGGACCATCTGTAGGAGGGATATGGGATGGCTCTGTTGGTATTGCCTTTCCGATATTCTTCCTCAAGCAGGTGAGACATGTCATCGCTCTTTTACCCGCATGGGAAGAAAATCCTGGGGCGCACCAGTAAGCTCTTACCAACTTACACATTCCTTCTTTGCCTAGATGAGTCAGTCCATGTGCCGCTTCCGCTAGACTTGAAAGGTATGCTCTGGGTGCCACTGGCTTACCCTGTCCATCTGTCCAGAGTCCTGAGGACTCCTGGCCATATCCTTTTGACCTCCAAACTGCCTTTTCTTGTGGTGAACACAAATTTTGCATTTCACAAAATTTCTGTGTATTTACAGTATTAAATACCATCAGTTGTGTGCTGTCTGTCTGTATGGGGTTACTGGCTGCTGATTTAGCAGCTTCGTCTGCTCGGCTGTTACCAAGTGATACCGGGTCTTGGCTATACGTGTGAGCTTTACACTTGATAACAGCCACTCTGTCGGGTTCCTGTATCGCTGTTAGAAGTCTTTTGATGTGGGCTGCATGTGCTACGGGTGTGCCAGCTGCCGTCATGAAATTTCTGAGGCGCCATAGGGCCCCGAAATCATGGACTACTCCGAAGGCGTACCTAGAATCTGTGTAGATATTGGCTGACTTGCCTTTAGCCAGTTCGCATGCTCTGGTTAGGGCAACCAGTTCAGCAACTTGTGCTGAGTGTGGTGGGCCTAGGGGTTCCGCTTCTATGGTACCTTGGTCATCTACGACTGCGTATCCAGTACACAAGTCTCCCGAGTCCGTCTGTCTGTGACAACTGCCGTCAGTGTAGAAAGTAAAATCTACATCTTCCAGTGGGTTGTCACTGATGTCAGGCCTTGCCGTGAAATTTTGGGCCAAATATTCCATACAATCATGTGTGTCATTTTCCTTACTAAATCCTCCTTCACCATCACTCTCATCCTCCACCCTTTGTGCCTGTCCAGGCACACCTAGGAGATATGTTGCAGGATTTAGTGCACTGCATCCCCTTATGGTGATGTTTACGGGGGCCATCAATGCCAATTCCCATCTTGTAAACCGTGCTGATGAGCCGTGTCTGGTTTGGGCCAAATTCAGTAAAGCTGACACTGCATGTGGTGTATGAATTGTGAGGTTGTGTCCTAGCACTACATTTTCGTTTTTACTTACTAGCAATGCTATTGCTGCATCGCTTCGCAAGCATGTGGGGAGGGATCGCGCTACCGTGTCTAGCTGAGCGCTATAGTAGGCTACCGGCCTGCTGGCATCACCATGCTTCTGGGTTAAGACACCTGCCGCGCACCCAGCACTCTCTGTTCCGTACAGCTCAAAGGGTTTTCCATAATCTGGCATGCCTAATGCTGGTGCCTGCGTTAGCCACTGTTTAAGTCTCTCAAATGCCATCTCAGACTCGTCTGTGTGCGAAATCCGATCAGGTTTGTTTGAGGAGACCATCTCCTGTAAAGGCAAGGCCAGTATGGAAAAACCTGGGATCCAGTTACGGCAATACCCACACATTCCTAAAAACTTTCTAATCTGTTGCTGGGTTTGTGGCAGGGTCATGTCACGAATTGCTTGAATTCTATCAGCGGTAAGGTGTCTCAGTCCTTGTGTCAGACAGTGTCCCAAATATTTTACCTTGGTCTGGCATAATTGTAACTTGTCTTTGGAAACCTTGTGTCCGGTGTCTGAAAGATGAAACAGGAGTTGTTTCGTATCTCTCAGAGATGATTCCAGTGAATCTGAACACAGCAGTAGGTCATCCACGTACTGTATTAATATTGATCCACTCTCAGGTTGAAAAGACTGTAAACAATCATGCAAGGCCTGTGAGAAAATACTTGGACTGTCAATGAAACCTTGTGGTAGTCGAGTCCAGGTGTACTGAACTCCGCTGTATGTAAATGTGAATAAGTATTGACTGTCAGGGTGCAGAGGTACCGAGAAGAAGGCGGAACAGAGGTCAATCACAGTGAAAAATTTGGCAGTGGGAGGGATTTGCATAAGGATGACAGCTGGATTTGGCACTACGGGGAATTGACTCTCAACTATTTTGTTGATCCCTCTTAGATCCTGCACTAATCTGTAACCCCTCCCCCCACTCTTTTTAACAGGGAAGATGGGACTATTGGCAGTGCTGGACGTTCTTACCAGAATGCCCTGTTGTAGCAAGCGCTCTATTACAGGGTAAACTCCTAACTCCACCTCGGGCTTCAGAGGGTATTGTGGGATTTTTGGAGCTATCCTACCATCTTTTACTTGTACAACTACTGGGGCCACGTTTGCCATTAATCCAGTGTCTTGTCCATCCTTGGTCCAAAGTGATTCCGGTATCTGGGAAATCATTTCCTCTACCTTGAATGGACACCTATTTACAATAACAGTGTGTGACATTAATCTTGTTGGGGAGTCTAGCATATCCTGCACTTCCTGAGCGTGGTTTTCGGGTATGTCCAAGAACACACCTTCAGGAGTACAATATATGACACATCCCATTTTGCACAGTAAATCTCTCCCTAGGAGATTAGTCGGAGCCGATGCAGCCAGCAGAAAAGAATGCTTGGTATGCAAAGGCCCTATCGTAATCTCTGCAGGTTTGCTTAAAGGGTAGTGTTGTACTACTCCTGTTACTCCCATGGCTGGAATTGTTTTACCAGTGGTTCTCTTGCCCACTGTCGAATTTATCACTGACTTGGCCGCCCCCGTATCTACAAGGAAATTTAGAGATTTACCAGCTACATCAATTGTGACCTCGGGTTCACTTCCAAGGCTCGCAATTAATTTCACTGGCTGCAGACTACAGGTGTGGCCCCACCCCTATTTTTATGTGGTGACCTCCCTGCATTGCGCTGGCAGCTATTACCTGTGAAGGGGGTAAATGGGAACTATCAGAGACTTGCCAGTCTCTTCTTGGGGGATACCTTTTTGTTTCCCCTGCGTGTGGCTCATAACTCCGTCTCTGCGGTCCTTGATCCCAATTTCGTGTGTCATGTCGTTGTCTAGGGGGTTGATATAATTTTGGTGCACTTTTCAATCTACAGTCTCGTGCAAAATGTCCCTCTTTATGACAGTAATAACAAGTTACCACATTTGACTTACCCACAGGGGTCTGAGACTTATGCTGAGTTGGCCTTGTGGTAAGGGCCTGTATACTTACAGCCATCAGCTTATCACTCTGCGACTCCCTGTGTCTGGTGATGTTCCGATCATGATCAATAGCGGCCTCTCTCAAAGTAGCCACCGACAAACCTGGCCAACATGGTTGGGTGGTCTGTACCCTTCTCCTCAATACTTCCTTTAAACCATCCATTAACACAGATACTGCTACTTCTCTATGATTCACATTTGTCTTAATGTCTTCTATCCCTGTATACTTAGCCATTTCCTGTAGTGCCCGATGAAAATAATCAGCAGCTGTTTCTCCCTCCTTTTGCTTGATGGAGAAAATTTTGTTCCATTTAGCAACAGCTGGGAAATATACTCCCAGCTGCAAATTAATTCTTTTCACATTATCTTGATTGTACTCCTCAGTAAGGGGTACTTCTTCATCTAGTCTACAGTCAGTTATAAAACTCGCTGAGTTGACATTGGAGGGTAAACATGCCCTCAGCAATGTCCGCCAATCTTTGTTATTGGGCTCCACAGTATGTCCTAGCTCTCTAATGTACTTCTGGCTTGCAACTAGATCTTTCCTAGGATCAGGGAATTCAGACACCATTGATCTTAATTCCGTTCGGGAAAAGGGGCAGTGCATGGCAATGTTTCTGACAGGAGTGACTCCTGAAGTGTCAGTCTTCCCATTTGGTACTGCAATTACCCTAACGGGATTAAGTTCAATAACATCATTCTGAGTAGATTCTACAACATGTGGTGTAATGGTTTCAGCATAGTGTACAGTGCCGTACTTACCAGTTGATACGACCTCACCTGTCCCTCCACTAGGGGCCTTTGATACTGCTATTACTGGTTGGGACGTACCCACTGTTGTTTCTGCTATGGTGGCTGCTAGAGAGAGTGCCGATATTGTTGTGGGTTCATCCTCTTGGTCACAATCCTGGGGAAAGTTTAAAACAGGGTACAGCTTGCACGAGTTAGTATTAGCATCAACAATCTTAGTTACATTATTCTTAACATCTATACAGTTACTAAGTGCATGTTTATCATACACCAGTGTGCCATTCTCTGTAACCACTTTCTCTCCCGTTATGTATGGTGGTGGTGGTGCGGTGGCTATCAGTTTTCTGATAGGGTTAGATCCAGCCGCTTGAGCCAATCCTCTCTGTATTTCACCTTCCTGTTGCCATAATTGTAAATAATCATAATGTTTGATCCGTCTCTTTGCAGATTTAATGAGACATATCCTTCTCCTTAGATTTTGTAACACCTCGGTACTAAAACTGCCTACCCGTGGGAACTTTTCCCCGTCATGCACAGTCATTCTTTCCCATTCATCGCACAAAACCTCTGTGTGTGAACCGTATTTTTCACACATGATATACCTTGCCGACCCGATTGGTCGGTTTACTGAATCAACTTGGACCAGAGTTGATCGCCCCCTACCTGAACAACTGGCCCCCATCTTTGCAGGTGTTGCTTTCGCTACCTCTGACCTTCAAATCAGGGTCTTCAGCGAACTCTTACAAAAACCAAGATGTCCGGGGTAGGCTGACGGTGAAAGTTTACCGAGTACCTCCACTCACTCGCCCACGTCGACCAATACGCCCACACACTGCCTTAGCGCTGGCGTACTCAACCTAGGGCCCCTGCGACCTGAACCTCTATTTACTGGAACATGTGGGTGTGATCCGAAGAGCACTTAACCCTTCCCAGTAAACATCAGTTGCTGGAGAATTCCTGAGTGACCAGCGAACCTCCCTTAAAATAAAAATAAATTACACAAATCACGTTAGAATGTACAAATAGCGTTTATGACCCCTCTAGCGTACGCAAATGGTACTGGGTCAAGTTACTAACTAATGCACACAATTACATGCAGTACAATCGTTCTGCACATAAGCAACTAATCTTATGTGCGGAACGACCAGTGGAATCGAAAATTGTGGCTGCGAATTCCTTCAGCCAGAGCTTAATGGCCTATATGGGTATTGCACCAACCCTCCTGGTGTTGTGCTTCTTGACTCTATCTGTAGCGGACTTCCTAGTCCGCTGTACCTAGACCTCCTGGTCTGTCTCTGGACCTCCTGGTCTGTTATCTCTAATGCTCTTATTTTAATATGTTTAACAAGGGATGCCTCCCAAGCCACCGTGCTGTCACTTTCACGTATGTACCTCACGAGAACTCGATTTCCTGTGGTTCCACCCAAAAATGAGAAACTTATATATATGTATACACACTCTTTCACCTCATATACTCTTTACATTTGTTTCTGCGCAGAAATCCCTTTCATTCAGTATCACAGTCTAGTCCCGAAAGGAGTTACAACTAGAGAAGGATTATTTACGCTAAAATTTAGGACACTGAGGTTGACTTGCGCTATTATCGCGTTGCCTCCGTATCGCCTACTAAAACAATACTATCGTGATTTGTATTACGTGGGCGTACCCATACGCTCCGTTGCGTAATATACGCTACGTGCGTCGGCCCTTATGTACGCTAGTCCCGCCCTTTGTTAGAGACATGTGTACGCAGGCCAGATATGTCCACAAAAACACAAGTAACACGTTTATATCAATGCAAATGATCTTTAACTGTAATCATCTACCAAGCACCACACAGAACTTCCTTGTATCTTAGGCAAGCCGTGTGCGTGTTTTACAAATTACTCCCTTACGTATTAATTTTACTTTTAACTACCAATAGCAACAAATCTTTCTCAGCACGTTATCAATGATAAATGGCAAACAGGAAGGCGAGATGTAAAAATTACACAAATGACAAATGCAGGTGTGTGCGTGTGTTGCGTACGAAATACGTATCAAACAGAAATAAAACAGTTTTAAAAGACAATAGCGTACTGTTCTTACCTTCCGGTTCCGGATTCCACCAGCACTCCTACAGCGTAGCGATGCAGACGCTTATCTAGTCAGCACTACCGTATCCCTCACCACCAACACGGATACAAAGGGATACGCCTTCCCGCCCTTTGCTGACAGATAAAGTCTGCTTGTGTTCGCTAGAGCGGATATGTGGAGGACAGACGAGCCGCCAATTAATAAAGCTAAATATTTATCTTATAACATTCACTATATATTGGTAAGAGACTCAGTACGCAATGGGCGTACGGGGTACCGTAAGGGTACGCACTTAGCGTAGCAGACGCTAGGCCGTGGTCGAGACGCACGAGCGACACGTTCACTCGCGGCTTACGCTGGGTATCGAGCACGCTATAGGCGTTCCGAGTACCGTAATGCTACGCTACTAGCGTAGCGGACGCTGTGCCCACAAGAGGAACACGAGCGGCGCAGACGCTCACAGGATGACACACAGTAAACCTTGTATACAACACAATGAAAGGCTGAGCCTATACTGTAAACCTTGGTTTTGTAATGTGAACACAATGCAATGCTAATTAACCTCTATTATATAAAAGCCGCTTGAGCGATTGAGACGCTCTGAATACTCTCAGCTAGGTAATAAACACACAATACCTTGCTAAGGTTCCAAAACCTTTACTAACGAGATTTAGTTATGTAAAAAGGGAAAATACAGTTAACATTTTATACACTACAGACTAACATCAATATCTAAACATAATAACTACACATATACAATATACAACAGCGTAACAATAACAGAGAGAGAGAGAGAGAGTATGGCAAATACAAACAGAGAACAAGTTGGTTACAGAGAAAAACTTACACACTGGGGAATGATCGCTGCGCAGTCCTGGTACCAGCTCTCAAGTTAGTCAGTGATGAAAACCTTTTGTGGAGAGTAGACTGAGCTGCCCAAACTGGCTGCCTTATATACACTGCATACAGTACACTACAAAGGGGCCTACAATCTCATTGTTCATTGGACACAGGAATCTGTCTTCACATTATAACAAAAGGTCATAGGTTGATTCAAACAGGTGGGCTGTGACTATTTCATACTGCTCAGGTGGGAGGGAATCTCAGGATTCCCGCCGCATGGATAATGAACTGCAAATATAGTAAATGTCCATAAACTTCTTATAAACATAACTATTCGCAGGAGCGATTAATTTCTCTCAAACCAACACCGGAATGTTACTAATAATATACTCTACCGTTGCATACCAAACACCACTGCTCAAAACCTGTCTGACCCTTCGTATCATGTAAAGAGGGATTTCTCTGTCCATGAACCAGTTACACTAAACAAACTTACTGATATTATTAAGGAGACCATAACCTACAAAATGCACTATTTGGATTAACTATGTGACAATCGAGTCGCCCGCCAGACGCACACAAACTCTACCGTAAATGCACATACCACGCGCTTGAGTGCATGTCCGTGGAGGCGCCGTCACGCAACTGCGAATATGCGCACGCACGGGAGAGAATGTGCACGTGCAGCGGGCAAGCGCATGGGGTTAGTACAAGGCATGAGAATAACGATATTTTTTGACTTTGACAGTACCCACTATAGACAGGCAAGGCCACTTCCACTTACACCCCTTAGATGGAATAGAGGTTTAATGTCACACCACCGAAAAAAATAGAAGTTACCATAAATCTAGGTGGGTATCAACATAAGCGGTAGGGTTCAAGCCTGGGGTCCTTCTACAATGCATCTAGGTGCATTGTAGAAGGACCCCAGGCTTGAACCCTACCGCTTATGTTGATACCCACCTAGATTTATGGTAACTTCTATTTTTCCGGTGGTGTGACATTAAACCTCTATTCCATCTAAGGGGTGTAAGTGGAAGTGGCCTTGCCTGTCTATAGTGGGTACCTTGTTGTTTTGTTCATTTTTATTGTTTTATGCCACATGTTTGTGGTTAAAATAAATATCAATTTTTAAAATATAAAGAGGACATGGAATTTATCCTTTGAACGTGGAGGAGACCCCTGTGAAAAAAGATACCTTTTGATGCATATAGGGCTTATCAGTAAAGTAAGCTGGGTTCCAATTGTCTGATGTTAGACGTATCACATTGCTGTTTATAGAAGAGGTGATGAAAGAAACCTTTATGTGAACGCATTGTTTTTAAAAAAGGTCAGTTTCAGCAAAATCACGGGCCACAGTAATAGAAATATTGAGGAGCTCAGCAGACGTTGTCACACTGTTGTTGTTTCTTTGAGGATCATCAGGACAGAAGGACTTTGGATCTTAATAGCAGCGCTTGGAGACCGTTCATCTTGTGTATTTGTGTGTTTAAGAAAGAAGTGGTGTTCTTTTGGACGGGTGCCAAGCTGCAGCTAGGGCGCAAGTCATTGTTTTCTTTTTTATCTGTATATTTTTATAGCCAAAACCGTGGAGTAAAAAGTCTATGGCAGGTGAGGCAGTGCCTCACCTGGCTATCTTTTCTGCACATCTCTGATCAAAACTCACCAAATTTCCAAAAGTATATACTGCTGCACCTGTGTATAATGCCCAGATGTACCCTTTGGCTCATATATTGCATGTAAATCTGGCTCTGGTGCTAGCCAGTGCCACCTGAGCCATTTAGCTCACCGCACGTCCCTGGTGTGCATGGCACTATACTGTGGGCAATATGTGTACTTGGCACTATACTGTGGGCATTATGTGTACCTGGCACTATACTGGGGGACATGGGCATTTTCAGAGAGGAGGGGACCCGCGTGCAGCCGCCACCGCGGGACTCTGGAGGGGTAAGTATACTATATGGGAGCTGTATGTGCGGTGTGGGCCCCTTCCGGTCCTAGGGGCCTGTGTGCACTGCACACACTGCGCCCATTATAGAAACGTTTATGCTGGGGGCATTATCTGTAGCTGGCGCTAATGTGATCATTCTGTGAAGGGAACACTACTGTGGGCATTGTGCAAGGCTGCTAATCCTGAGTGTGTAGAGGGGGTTTGTGATAATATATATATTTATTGTCTGATAACATAATATGAAGTTGCAAGGCTATGCCCACTATCCCAGGAGCGCGTGCCTTCGGAAAGGGTGGGTGGTGCTTCAAAACTTCTCGCTCAGGGTGCTGGTAGGCCTGGAGCCGCCTCTGCAGTGCAGGTAAGGCAAATATAACATGTGCAGAGAGAGTTAGATTTGGGAGAGGTGTGTTCAAACTGAAATCTAAATTGCAGTGTAAAAATAAAGCAGCCAGTATTTACCCAGCACAGAAACAATATATAGAAAAATAGTGAAACAGAACCTTGTCAGCGCTTATGTTAATGCTGGAGAAATCCTCACTCCTTGGCACGATATTTCTTTGGCTCAATAGAAAGGAAATGAGTGTATATGGTGAAGTACAATTTTTAATAACACATATCACATACAGATTCAAAAATTAAAATAGTAGGGCATTTCCATAATAAGAAATTTTCTTAGAAAGCATATATCCCTTCTAGGGTCTTTATCAAGGTCCTCGGATGCACGCATACAGCATCCGAGGTCTTTGATAAAGACCCCAGAAGGGGTAGAAACGCGTTGGACCTGACTCACATTCACACGGGGGCAGAACGGAGCATAACCTGGCGGTGGTCACGTTTGCGGGCTGGGACGGTGGATCCGGAGCACACGTAAACAGACGCAATCTGAACTGTTTTTACACGGTTCACATCACCTCCAGTAATTGTGGCCATTTCTGATCTCCTGTGGATATATGCTTTATAAGAAAATTTCTTATTATCATGGAAATGCCGTAATATCTTAATTTTTGAATCTGTATGTGATATATGTTATTAAAAACTGTACTTCACCATATACACTCATTTCCTTTCTATTGAGCCGAAGCAATATTGTGCCAAGGAGTGAGGATTTCTCCAGCATTAACCTAAGCGCTGACAAGGTTCTGTTTTACTATTTTTCTATGCACTGTGGTTGGTGAAGGTGTGAGGGAACGGTTGTGTCTATGTTACCTTCGTGCTCAGGACCTGGAAGTGACAAAATGAGAGGGCAGGAGAGAACTTCCGCCCTTACAGCTCCAAAATGTTTTCTTTGTTCTCCGTTCGTTTGGGGTAATTTTTTTTTTGCTATGCAGCATTGGACCCTCGCGGGCTCGCTTCGCTCATCACGCTTCGGGTTTGGTGTCTTGCTCCGCTCGCCACACTTTACTATTCCAAATAGATTGCGACATGGATCCAAGGGGTTATGGGAAAGGTCCTCTCCACGAAGGTAAACTAGATGCTACCATGAGGGAACCTTTGTGTGGAACATAGAGCCAGGGTTGGCTACTGTTTTACGCACACCCGAAATCACCTACCCTGTATACAGAAATAATATACCCCACCCAAATCTAACTCTCTCTGCACGTTATATGTGCCCCTCCCCTCCTGCAGTGCACATAGTATTGCCCATTAGAGAACAATTCTGCTGTTGCGATCAGGGCTGAATTAGAACCTCAGGCCCTCATTCCGAGTTGATCGGTCGCAAGGCGAATTTAGCAGAGTTACACACGCTAAGCCTACGCCTACTGGGAGTGTATCTTAGCTTCTTAAAATTGCGACCGATGTATTCGCAATATTGCGATTACAAACTACTTTGCAGTTTCTGAGTAACTTCAACCTTACTCTGCCTGTGCGATCAGTTCAGTGCTTGTCGTTCCTGGTTTGACGTCACAAACACACCCAGCGTTCGCCCAGACACTCCTCCGTTTCTCCAGCCACTCCTGCGTTTTTTCCGGAAACGGTAGCGTTTTCATCCACACGCCCATAAAACGCCGTGTTTCCGCCCAGTAACACCCATTTCCTGTCAATCACATTACGATCGCCGGAGCGATGAAAAAGCCGTGAGTAAAAATACTATCTTCATTGTTAAATTACTTGGCGCAGTCGCAGTGCGAATATTGCGCATGCGTACTAAGCGGATTTTCATTGCGATGCGATGAAAAATACCGACCGATCAACTCGGAATGAGGGCCTCAGTTCACATACTTGCTCTCGATCTCCAATTTAATGGCCGCCAAAGCTGCCAGACTCGTACTGAGACTGGAGACCATCTGAGTAATAAAATGTAATACACTGTTTTACCACTAGTACGCGGAGCTATCTGAGCGCTGCTGTGTTTCACGTGTGCGGGTGACCCGCGCTGCCGGGAGCGAGCACGCCTCTCCGCCCCCACCCCTGACATCCCGATTCCAGCGCCGGCCAGGGAGAGGAAGCAGCGGCTCCGGAACCTCCCACAACGCGACGACAGTGCCCGGGACATGGAGCGGCCCTAATTGACCGCTCAGAGCGCAGGAACAGAGCCGCCACCCGCCCGGGGCCCGGGACACGCAAACATGAGCAACAACAGCGCTGGGAACAACAGGCAGAGCAAGCGGCCCATCAACTGCGGCTCAATCCTGCTCACCCTGCAGGAGAATGAGAGTCTGTACAGCTACCTGGGCAAGAAGTGTGTGGTGAGTGCAGCGGCCTAGCCTGCTGGGTGCTGGGGGTGACTATAGGGAGACTTTTACTGCTCCCAGGCCTTGCGCTGCGTGTACCCGGCTGGCTGTGTGTGTGAGATCTGTATCTGCCATACTGACCTATACACAGGGGATATGGTGAGTGACAGCTGGCTCTACACCTAGCAGCACTACAAGGCACAGCCATACCCTCCAGCCGTATGACTATTAGGGATTGTGCATATTGTGTGGCCTCGGTTGTCTTATGTGCCTGCTGCTCTTGTGTGTATTGTACAGAGACTTCCTGCTTGTGTGGCCAGGGTGAGAGTCACCTGTCACTGACTGCAGACCCCTGTGTATGATGGGCACAGACAACAGTGGTCATTCCCCAGCTTTGCTGATGCCTGAGTAGTAATGTAGTAGGGAGAGCTACTGGGCTCAATGAGACCATTTGTTTTTGTAGCACATTGTCTAAGTTACATTTATTTTCTGTTAGGTATGTGTGACCGTCGGTCACAATACTGTCACCGGAATCTTGGCTGTTGGATGGCCACTGGAAAGGAAAGTGTGAACAACGATGCCCCTTGCGGACTCGCTGCGCTTACCACAGGTTCTATTCCCACTCTATGGGTGTTGTGGAAACCCACGAGTGGGAATAGTCCCTGTTGGTCGGCATGCCGACTGGTGGGTTTTTCAGATGCCGGAATTCCGGTGTTGGTATTGTGGGATATTAAATTATTTATTTGACAGCTGGAATTATAGTGTAGGGTAATCTGACATGCCGAGTTACATGTACAGGATTGCCCAAGAGGTTTGGGATATATAGATGTGATGCATCAGATATTGCTGTGAATCATCGATACTAGTTGCATAACTGAGTTTTTACTGCAGCATACATGTTCTGCTAAGAGATGGTAATATGTGATGAGTTACTGGGACCAACAAATCTCCAAAATTGTGCCAGAACTTTCTTCAATTGTTTCTGTGATTCAAGGGAAAAAGCCAGGAGTATGATGAGTTTGCAAAGTGGTATTTATTATTTCCTTGTTCATTTTACTGGATACTACTTTAGCATGCATGACAAATGTGAATTCTTTTAGTGTTACATGGTTCTTTGTATTGTATGATGAGGTAATAGTATTTATTGACCATGGAACTTTTAAAGTTTGTAGAAGCGTGTTTAAATATGTACTTTGACCTCCACTATAAACAAATATAGTTTCTACAGCACATAGATCTGGTAGAGGAGACAGCCAACCTGAAAATATACTTTATAGAGCTTTATACCTGGAAAATTGCTTTGGATGCTTCAGGAGCCTATTTCTATATTTGTGATGACTATGCACCTGGATAATAGGAAACATATAATGTTAGCATTTGTTAATATGTTATTAGATATAAATACTGTGATTATAGTTTGTCACAATGTTTAATTGCAGTAATATCTGATGGTTTCATTTTAATGTTGTAATGTTGACGTGAAGTGGCTGCTTAGTGTACCTTTTGTATATGAACCTACTAATCCTCAGTTATAGAACGTTTGGGAACTGCTATATAATCCTACTGTATGTGCGTTTCTACTAAAAGCGTGTCTATGAAGCAATGAGATGCTTTGCTATCTGGTTTATGCTTTCCTACATATGATCATTTCATGTAACCGGGTTCATTTGTAGGTAATTGGAATTCAAAACCGTTCCTCTCCACTTTCTGTGTGAAATTACACATGCCATCATTCCCAGGAACACTCCTATGTAGTCTCTATAGCTCATTGGGTGCAGTGATTGTGCTTCAGTATCAGTGGCTCATTTCCAAGCCTCGGTACAGTATGCAGTCATTTTTCTGGTCGCCCTTTTATCCACATCACCAGAACCCTGTAATGGAAGTTAATTTTAAAAGTGCCTGTCCTATAATTCCTGTTCATTATTATTTTTATAGACATGGATAACATTTTAAAGGACCACTAATACTGTTAATAGGCAAGATGCATCAAATTCAAGTGCTACTGACAGTTGTCACATACAGTATATAAATCCATAGGAATTCATTGAATGGTTCGTAGTAGTGTCAGTGTAATATACAGTGCATCTGAAAAGTATTCACAGTGCTTCACTTTTTTCCACATTTTGTTATGTTACAGCCTTATTCCAAAATGGAATAAATTATTTTTTTATTCTCTCCAAATTCTACACACAATACCCCATAAAATGACAACGTGAAAAAAAGTGTTTTTGAGATTTTTGCAAATGTATTAAAAAGAGAAAACTAAGAAATCACATGTACATAAGTTTTCACAGCCGTTGCCATGAAGCTTCCTGTTTCCACTGATCATCCTTGAGATGTTCCTACAGCTTAATTGGAGTCCACCTGTGGTAAATTCAGTTGATTGGACATGATTTGGAAAGGCACACACCTGTCTATATAAGGTCCCACACTTGACCGTGCATGTCTGAGCACTAACCAAGCATGAAGTCAAAGGAATTGTCTGTAGACCTCCGAGACAGGATTGTCTCGAGGCACAAATCTGGGGAAGGGTACAGAAAATGATCTGCTGCTTTTGAAGGTTCCAATGAGAACAGTGGCCTCCATCATCCAGAAAATGGAAGAAGTTCGGAACCACCAAGACTCTTCCTAAAGCTGGCCGGCCGTCTAAACTGAGCGATTGGGGGAGAAGGGCCCTAGACAGGGAGGTGACTAAGAACCCAGTGGTCACTCTGTCAGAGCTACAGCATTCCTCTGTGGAGAGAGGAGAACCTTCCAGAAGGACAACCATCTCTGCAGCAATCCACCAATCAGGCCTGTATGGTAGAGTGGGCAGACGGAAGCCTCTCCTTATTAAAAAGCATATGGCAGCCCGTCTGGAGTTTGCCAAAATGCACCTGAAGGACTCTCAGACAATGAGAAACAGAATTTTCTGGTCTGATGAGACAAAGATTGAACTCTTTGACGTGAATGCCAGGCGTCATGTTTGGAGGAAACCAGGCACCGCTCTCCACCAGGCCAATACCATGCCTACAGTGCAGCATCCTGCTGTGGGGATGTTTTTCAGCGGCAGGAACTGGGAGACTAGTCAGGGTAGAGGGGAAGATGAATGCAGCAATGTACAGAGACATCCTGGATGAAACCTGCTCCAGAGCGCTATTGACCTCAGACTGGGATGACGGTTCATCTTTAAGCAGGACAACGACCCTAAGCACACAGCCAAGATATCAAAGAAGTGGCTTCAGGACAACTCTTTGAATGTACTTGAGTGGCCCAGCCAGAGCCCAGACTTGAATCCGATTGAACATCTCTGGAGAGATCTGAAAATGGCTGTGCACCGACGCTTCCCATCTAACCTGATGGAGTTTGAGAGGTGCTGCAAAGAAGAATGGGCGAAACTGGCCAAAGATAGGTGTGCCAAGCTTTTGGCATCATATTCAAAAAAGACTTGAGGCTGTACTTGCTGCCAAAGGTGCATCAACAAAGTATTGAGCAAAGGCTGTGAATACTTGCGTACATGTGATTTTCTTAGTTTTTTATTTTTAATACATTTTCAAAAATCTCAAACACTTTTTTCACGTTGTCACCGGGTATTGTGGGTAGAATTTTGAGGGAAAAAATTAATTTATTCCAGTTTGGAATAAGGCCATAACATAACAAAATGTGGAAAAAGTGAAGCACTGTGAATACTTGACGGATGCACTGTATATTCTCTATCAAATATCTTTGTATAGTCCTGTGTATATGTACGTGTATGTATGTTGTGTGTATGTAGGGCCGCCACTCATCCCAGCTGCTTCAGCTTACCCCGGTGCCTTCTGGTATTCTGCAAATTCCCAATAGAAGACAGCGGCACTCTAGGAATTTTAAAGTCAAACAAATATATTCAAGGTGCACAAAAAAGCCGACGTTTCGGGGCTCACCTGCCCCTTTGTCAAGGTTGCACACCTTGACAAAGGGGCAGGTGACCCCCGAAACGTCAGCTTTTTTGTGCACCTTGAATATATTTGTTTGACTTTAAAATTCCTTGAGTGCCGCAGTCTTCTATTGGGAATTTATATATATATATAGATAGAGATATAGATAGAGAGAGATATATAGATATATATAGATATATATAGATATATATAGATATATATAGATATATATAGATATATATAGATATAGATATATATATAGATAGATATAGATAGAGAGAGATATATATATATATATATATATATATATATATATATATATATCTCTCTCTATCTATATCTATATCTATGAGAGAGATAGATATATAGATATGTTTGTGTGTAAATATTACATGTGTGTAGAAGTTGTTATGCTTCGCAACTATTTGTCACTGTCTTGAAATTTGTCTTGTATTTGAAGTCTGCTCTGCATGGAATTGCATTAGTAGCGCTTTGGTTTAATCCCACTTGTATTTCAGGTTTAGTGTTTTTTTTCCTTTTTTTTTTTTCCTTTTAATAAAGTACAGGTCCAAAGTTCGACTTGCTTGTTCACATGATTCTGCTGATTCTGCTATAGTGATTATGGCTTGATCTGAATGATGTTAGGAAAGCAACGGCTTTCACTAAAGTGTGATCTTTTGTAACACCTATCCAGCTGCGGTCGTGCATAAAAGTGCTGTACTGCCCTTGTGGATTAGTATGGGGGGTGTGGTATGGTATGCCGGCGGCCGGGCTCCCGGCGACCAGCATACCGGCGCTGGAAGCCCGACCGCCGGCATACCGACAGCGTGGCGAACGCAAATGATACCCTTGCGGGCACGGTGGCACGCTACACGCACCACGCTATTTATTCTTCCTCCAGGGGGGTTGTGGACCCCCACGAGGGAGAAAAACTGTCGGTATGCCGTTTGTCGGGATTCCGGCGCCGGTTTAATGTGCGCTGCGATCTCGACAGTCGGCAATCTGAAGATCACCCAGTATGGGTAGTATGGCTGCAAGTGGAGACCTTGGTGACTTTGAGAAGAGGAGTGGTTGTTAGAGCTTCAATGGCTCAGACAAAATATCAGCGATTGTCTAAAATAGGTGGAATTTCATCCCAAGATTGAGAGAGATTTGCGTCAATTAGCAAATGCAAGGCAAAACAGGAGAGTAATTGCAGATCCATTGAATTTAAAATTTTATCCTGTGGCATTAGCAACTGGATTCATCAAAATGATCTGACAATAACTTAAAAGAATAGGACATTACAGTTGGGTTGAAAGTTATATGGCCCTCATCACACAGTGCACATTTGTGATTTCAGTGCTACAGTGAGCAGTGTTGAAAGATTTGTCTGGTAAAGCACCCTTCACCATGTTCTTGACAAGTCTTGTGGAGCAATTAAATTTGTTTCTTCTGCGCCACTAAGTAATGGATGCCCGATGGAGCAATTATTATTCCGATTAGGCTTGCATCCTTTCTGCTTGCACCCTCCTGAGGTGGCAAGCAGAAATATGTAAAAAGCCTGCTTCTGGGCCCCCAAACAACATTTTCCTTGTCATGCCCAGTACTTTAGAAGGGTTTATCCGCTTTTTGTGGCTAAACTTGGTGCGTTTGGGTACGACTATTGAAATAGTGCCCATTACATTGCAGCGCACAAAAAAACCCCATTGAATTGCCCCCCTTGAGACTGTATTATGCATAACCATCAAGTAGATGTCAGTTGAGTGACCTTTTTGTACAAGAGCAATTCCAGTCATGAACTAAATACTTTGGGCTTAAAGGCTGCACACAGTGGCTTAGTATGTGCTTTCATTTTTGTCTCCATGTGTAAAAGAAAAAAGGCCGTAGTGTACACTGCCACAAAATAAGTAGATGTAGTAGATTGTGTGAAATGCACTCACCTGTGTTAAATATCAAATTTGCACTGGGCAGTCTGTTGTACCCCAGAGGAACATGAATGTACAAATGTGCAGGAATGCAAAAGGAATGTTCCAAACTGGATATTTACACTCGTTGTAGTGATGGAGTATACCACCAAGAACGATGACCGCAATAGTGTATACTGTATCGATGAACTGTAGATAAAGGGCTCAAAAAATGCCATTCGTCATGGCAACTAAGGTTTTAGACCTAGCAAATGGAGTTTACCGTTGTCCAAGAAAGAGCAACCACAGTAAATTCCTAATTATTTGGCATTTCTACCTTACCTCATACCTTACTGCTAAAATTAGATTTGTGTATGTTTTCTCCCAATTAACAGAGATCTTGGCCTGTTAATGATGAAAGCAAGGTTTTGTTTAGAGACTAAGCTATACCCTCAATTAGGACCCACCACTATTTTGGGATTGGAGGAAGAAGGTTTGAGTGTTATTGACTGGCGTCTAAATCTGCACTGGCTACTGGTCATTCTGCTCCTTTCTCGTGCTGTCTGCTTCTTACTTTCGTCACGGGAATCTTATAGGTTTCAGTCAAAGAGGATGATATGCCTAGTCCTCTCGGCCACTAATTGGGTTCTGATCTACAGTGCAACTGGTGAAAGACTGCTCTTCTATTTAGATTAATTTTAAGGCCCTTCCTGTATAATATTATTAACTAGGGTTTGCCCGCAGCTCTGTTCGCATAGATGTCTGTTATTGCTCAGCGGAACTAATTTAACAGACAGTAGTGCCATATAATTTTGTTATGTATGTTGTAAACATTGATCACAAAATTTATTTGTAAACAATATTAGCAGTTTTTCCTTCAGGGATTAACAAAAATATGCTTAGGGCTACTAACTTGTGAGCAAGCCACGTACAGCTGCCCATGGGAGAAGCGGCTGGTTCTGTGATGCCCTGAGCGCTTGTCCATGCAACTTGTCGATTTTCATAGCGAAGCAGACGCTTACATAAATCTGCAGGTTTCTGCAGCTTGCATTGAAAAGGAAAATAGATGGGTATAAGAGGTATATATGGTATAAGCGCAGTCCCGCCTGCACCACTTCCTGGTAGAATCTCGGTCTCAATTAGGTTCTTCTGCAGAGCATTAACTTTTAGTCTGGTTCCATTGCATAACTGGGGCAGAGTTAAGTTCTGCCGAAGCATGATCGGAACACCAACTTCAGTGTACAGTGTGTCAAGCGTCAGTTTTTGCCTTTTATTGCTCCCCTCCCTGATGTCACATCGAGATCATCCTCAGTTTCTTTCTAGGTCACTAAGCTATACAATAGTGAAAACGTGATGCAGGTAATTTTTTTTCTTCATGGATCATAAACAGTCCCTAGAAGTATGTTTCAAAAAAAAAACAAAAAAAAAAACCCTGCTATTTGTAGACAACCCTTACAGTGTTAATATGTCTAGATTAGGGCTCTTGCAGTTTGGCATGTTGGGAATTGGGGTCCTTGCAGTTTGGCATCCGTGTAATTGGGCGACTAATGGGCATGTGACTGGGTCTTGCGGCATGTGCGGAAGTCTGAGGGGGTATTGAAGGGGAATGTGTGGTCTGTACAGGTTTTCAGATTTTGGTTGGGGATGATGGTTTGGCCCTTAGAAACATTTGTTGTGCCCTATTTTAAGGGACTTCATATTAGTGTTTTTTTTTTTTTTTTGTCCACTACTTGTATGCTTGAATAACATCAAAAGGAATCATGGGTGGGTATTGTACACTTAAATTTAATTTTACTTGGAAGCATTTTTGTTGTCTTTACCATCTGTTTTGCCTTGTGTGTAGTATAGGGTGTATGCAGGTATTGGCAAATCCTCTCTACATTCTTGATGACTAAAGCTCATTGCTGCTTTAAAGCTAGAAACTTTTCCATCTCCATGTTTGTTACCGTGTGACAGGGTGTGGGGCATGTACTACCTGATTTTGTCTGACTCTCCCATTACATAATATTTTGTAATTGCTCTATTTAGTGCTACAAAGACCTTTTGTATGGAGTAAGGTGCATACACACGGAGCGATATAGCTGAGAGATTTTGACTATATAGTCAAAATCGCACAGAAAGTTAGTGCATATCTCTCCATATGTACACAGCCAGCGATAGCGATGCGTGTCCCCGTCAGGTCGCTATCGCTGCTAAAAATAGACTGTGCAGGCAAGTCAATTTTGGCTAGGTTGCTGGAAAAGAAAAAGCATCCTCTTGCTTAAATGAGTTAGCCAAAATCGCCCACAGACAAAATCGCTGGTAAAGTTAGTCAAAATCTCCTACAGCCAGTTCAAGGGAAAACACTCAGTCAAAATCTCTCATAGTTAAAATCTCTGTGTGTATGCACCTTTACTGATATAAATAAATATTTTTCATACTTGTCAGATCTGATTCTCCCACCAGAACGCACCAAATACAAATATTCTCAATCCCTGTTGAAATGAGTGTAAGCTCTTGCACCACCCAAGACCTACCTTGGCCTCTGGACCACCATGGCCCTTCCTCATCATAGGCTTACCCTTGCACCACCTACCTAAAAATCCTACAAATCCCAGTTGCCCTCACTATGACTGCTTTCCTACTGCTCAAAATTGTTGTACAGGTCGAGTATCCCTTATCCAAAATGCTTGGGACCCGAGGTATTTTGGATATGGGATTTTTCCGTATTTTGGAATAATTGCATACCATAATGAGATATCATGGTGATGGGACCTAAATCTAAGCACAGAATGCATTTATGTTACATATACACCTTATACACACAGCCTGAAGGTCATTTTAGCCAATATTTTTTATAACTTTGTGCATTAAACAAAGTGTGTCTACATTCACACAATTCATTTATGTTTCATATACACCTTATACACACAGCCTGAAGGTCATTTAATACAATATTTTTAATAACTTTGTGTATTAAACAAAGTTTGTGTACACTGAGCCATCAGAAAACAAAGGTTTCACTATCTCACTCAAAAAAGTCCGTATTTCGGAATATTTGGATATGGGATACTCAACCTGTATAGAGTGTGCCGCCTAAAGAGTTTGTGTGTCTTGATTTTTCCCACAGTAAAGACATTTGTATCATGTTGGTATTTGCATGTCAGCTGGAGTCACCTGGATATGCTGTATTTTCAGTAGCCAAAGTGATCACTATATGTCCAGCCAACAAATTTGGCTACTTTCACTGACTTGTAAACAGTGCTAAACTACTTATTTTGGCGGAATAAAAATGCTCAACATTCGTAAGTGCTGTTTTTATCCGAAGAGGAATATATCATTATTGGTAATTCTACTTATTTCTAGACTGCAACATGTTCTCCACTACTCATCATTTAAGTAGCATTTTAATAAGTTGAAAGAATGCCGCCATGTTTAAATGGTGAGTTGGGCACATATGACAACATAGAATGATGGAGCTAACGCTACAGAGGAATATGTTTTATTTGTACATTGTTCTTACTTAGGCAGAACTGGTTACTTGGCCTGAACATCTAATCAACAGTTGGGTGACAAACGGGTATATGCAATTGCGGTCGAATTCCCGAAAATGTCGAAAAACTGGACACTTTCGCCAAAAAAAAAAAATTCGACAATGCAATTCAGTACTTTTCGTCAAAAAAATGGACTTTCCAAATTCGACCTTTTGAAATTCGACATTTGTCAAATTCGACATTTCTGCAATGGTACAAATGCGGCAATTCGACAAAAGTATATTCAATTGAAGATTGTAAATTCGACAACAGTGCTTTTAGACAGTAAATTCGTCATTTTCAATCCGCCACACTTTTCTGGCGGAATGTAATAAAAATTTCTCTGACGTCCTAGTGGATGCTGGGGACTCCATAAGGACCATGGGGAATAGCGGCTCCGCAGGAGACTGGGCACAAAAGTAAAAGCTTTTAGGTCACCTGGTGTGCACTGGCTCCTCCCCCTATGACCCTCCTCCAAGCCTCAGTTAGATTTTTGTGCCCGAACGAGAAGGGTGCACACTAGGTGGCTCTCCTGAGCTGCTTAGTAAAAAGTTTAAGTTTAGGTTTTTTATTTTCAGTGAGTCCTGCTGGCAACAGGCTCACTGCATCGAGGGACTAAGGGGAGAAGAAGCGAACTCACCTGCGTGCAGAGTGGATTGGGCTTCTTAGGCTACTGGACATTAGCTCCAGAGGGACGATCACAGGCCCAGCCATGGATGGGTCCCAGAGCCGCGCCGCCGGCCCCCTTACAGAGCCAGAAGACAGAAGAGGTCCGGGAAATCGGCGGCAGAAGATGTCCTGTCTTCAATAAGGTAGCGCACAGCACCGCAGCTGTGCGCCATTGCTCTCAGCACACTTCACACTCCGGTCACTGAGGGTGCAGGGCGCTGGGGGGGGGGCGCCCTGAGACGCAATAAAAACACCTTAGATGGCTAAAAATACATCACATATAGCTCCTGGGCTATATGGATGCATTTAACCCCTGCCAGTTTTTCCTTAAAAAAGCGGGAGAAAGGCCGCCGAGAAGGGGGCGGAGCCTATCTCCTCAGCACACTGGCGCCATTTTCCCTCACAGCTCCGTTGGAGGGAAGCTCCCTGGCTCTCCCCTGCAGTCACTACACTAGAGAAAGGGTTAAAAAAGAGAGGGGGGCACTAATTACGCGCAGTATTAAATAATACAGCAGCTATAAGGGGAAAAACACTTATATAAGGTTATCCCTGTATATATATATATAGCGCTCTGGTGTGTGCTGGCAAACTCTCCCTCTGTCTCCCCAAAGGGCTAGTGGGGTCCTGTCCTCTATCAGAGCATTCCCTGTGTGTGTGCTGTGTCGGTACGTTTGTGTCGACATGTATGAGGAGAAAAATGATGTGGAGACGGAGCAGATTGCCTGTAATAGTGATGTCACCCCCTAGGGGGTCGACACATGAGTGGATGAACTGTTGGAAGGAATTACGTGACAGTGTCAGCTCTGTATAAAAGACAGTGGTTGACATGAGACAGCCGGCTACTCGGCTTGTGCCTGTCCAGACGTCTCATAGGCCGTCAGGGGCTCTAAAGCGCCCGTTACCTCAGATGGCAGATATAGACGCCGACACGCATACTGACTCCAGTGTCGACGGTGAAGAGACAAATGTGACTTCCAGTAGGGCCACACGTTACATGATTGAGGCAATGAAAAATGTTTTACACATTTCTGATAATACGAGTACCACCAAAAAGGGGTATTATGTTCGGTGAGGAAAAACTACCTGTAGTTTTCCTGAATCTGAGAAATTAAATGAGGTGTGTGATGATGCGTGGGTTTCCCCCGATAACAACTGATAATTTCTAAAATGTTATTGGCATTATATCCTTTCCCGCCAGAGGTTAGGGTGCGTTGGGAAACACCCCCTAGGGTGGATAAAGCGCTCACACGCTTGTAAGAACAAGGGCTCTACCCTCTCCTGAGATGGCCGCCCTTAAGGATCCTGCTGATAGAAAGCAGGAGGGTATCCTAAAATGTATTTACACACATACTGGTGTTATACTGCGACCAGCAATCGCCTCAGCCTGGATGTGCAGTGCTGGGTTGGCGTGGTCGGATTCCCTGACTGAAAATATTGATACCCTAGATAGGGACAGTATATTATTGCCTATAGAGCATTTTAAAGATGCATTTCTATATATGCGTGATGCACAGCGGAATATTTGCCGACTGGCATCAAGTCTAAGTGCGTTGTCCATTTCTGCCAGTAGAGGGTTATGGACACGACAGTGGTCAGGTGATGCGGATTCCAAACGGCATTTGGAAGTATTAACTTATTAAGGGGAGGAGTTATTTGGGGTCGGTCTTTCAGACCTGGTGGCCACGGCAACAGCTGGGAAATCCACGTTTGTACCCCAGGTCGCCTCTCAACATAAGAAGACGCCGTATTATCAGGCGCAGTCCTTTCGTGGGCAAGCGGACAAAAGGTTCCTCATTTCTGCCCCGTGACAGAGGGAGTGGAAAAAGGCTGCAGAAATCAGCCAGTTCCCAGGAACAGAAGCCCTCTTCCGCCTCTGCCAAGCCCTCAGTATGACGCTGGGGCTTTACAAGCAGAATCAGGCACGGTGGGGGCCCGTCTCAATGAATTTCAGCGCGCAGTGGGCTCACTCGCAAGTAGACCCCTGGATCCTTCAGGTGATATCTCAGGGGTACAAATTGGAATTCGAGAAGTCTCCCCCTCGCCGTTTCCTAAAGTCGGCTTTACCGATGTCTCCCTCTGACAGGGAGGCAGTTTTGGAAGCCATTCACAAGCTGTATTCCCAGCAGGTGATAATCAAGGTACCCCTGCAACAGGGAACGGGGTATTATTCCACACTGTTGTGGTACCGAAGCCGGACGGCTCGGTGAGACCGATTCTAAATCTAAAATCTTGAACACTTACATACGGAGGTTCAAATTCAATATTGAGTCACTCAGAGCAGTGATTGCGAACCTGGAAGAAGGGGACTACATGATGTCTCGGGACATCAAGGATGCTTACCTTCATGTCCCAATTTACCCTTCTCACCAAGGGTACCTCAGGTTTGTGGTACAGAACTGTCACTATCAGTTTCAGACGCTGCCGTATGGATGGTCCACGGCACCCCGGGTCTTTACCAAAGTAATGGCCGAAATGATGATACTCCTTCGAAGGAAGGGAATTTTAGTTATCCCTTACTTGGACGATTCCCTGATAAGGGTAAGATCCAGGGAACAGTTGGAGGTTGGTGTAGCACTATCTCAGGTAGTGTTGCGGCAGCACGATTGGATTCTCAATATTCCAAAATCGCAGCTGATTCCGACGACTCGTCTTCTGTTCCTAGGGATGATCCTGGACACAGTCCAGAAAAAGGTGTTTCTCCCGGAGGAGAAAGTCAGGGAGTTATCCGACCTAGTCGGGAACCTCCTATAACCGAGCCAAGTCTCAGTACATCAATGAAAGGGTTCTGGGAAAAATGGTGGCTTCCTACGAAGCAATCCCATTCGGCAGATTCCACGCAAGAACTTTCCAGTGGGACCTGCTGGACAAATGGTCCGGGTCGCATCTTCAGATGCATCAGCGGATAACCCTGTCACCAAGCACAAGGGTGTCTCTCCTGTGGTGGTTGCAGAGTGCTCATCTTCTAGAGGGCCGCAGATTCGACATTCAGGACTGGGTCCTGGTGACCACGGATGCCAGCCTGCGAGGCTGGGGAGCAGTCACACAGGGAAGGGATTTCCAGAGCTTATGGTCAAGCCTGGAGACATCACTTCACATAAATATCCTGAAGCTAAGGGCAATTTACAATGCTCTAAGCTCAGCAAGACCTCTGCTTCAAGGTCACCCGGAGTTGATCCATTCGGACAACATCACGGCAGTCACCCACGTAAACAGACAGGGTGACACAAGAAGCAGGAGGGCAATGGCAGAAGCTGCAAGGATTCTTCGCTGGGCGGAAAATCATGTGATAGCACTGTCAGCAGTATTCATTCCGGGAGTGGACAACTGGGAAGCAGACTTCCTCAGCAGACACGACCTCCACCCGGGAGAGTGGGGACTTCACCCAGAAGTCTTCCACATGTTTATAAAACTCGACAAGTATTGCGCCAGGTCAAGGGACCCTCAGGCAATAGCAGTAGACGCTCTGGTAACACAGTGGGTGTACCAGTCAGTGTATGTGTTCCCTCCTCTGCCTCTCATACCCAAGGTACTGAGAATCATAAGATGGAGAGGAGTAAGCACTATATTCGTGGCTCCGGATTGGCCAAGAAGGACTTGGTAACCGGAACTTCAAGAGATGCTCACGGAGGATCCGTGGCCTCTACCTCTAAGAAGGGACCTGCTCCAGCAAGGACCCTGTCTGTTCCAAGACTTACCGCGGCTGCGTTTGACGGCATGGCGGTTGAACGCCGGATCCTGAAGGAAAAAGGGCATTCCGGATGAAGTCATTCCTATCCTGATCAAAGCCAGGAAGGATATAACCGCAAAACATTATCACCGCATGTGGCGAAAATATGTTGCGTGGTGCGAGGCCAGTAAGGCCCCGACGGAGGAATTTTCAACTAGGTCGATTCCTACATTTCCTGCAAACAGGAGTGTCTATGGGCCTGAAATTGGGGTCCATTAAGGTTCAAATTTCGGCCCTGTCAATTTTCTTCCAAAAAGAACTAGCTTCAGTCCCTGAAGTTCAGACGTTTGTAAAAGGGGTACTGTATATACAGCCTCCTTTTGTGCCTCCAGTGGCACCTTGGGATCTCAATGTAGTTTTGGGTTCCAAAAGTCACATTGGTTTGAACCACTTAAATATGTGGAGTTAAAATATCTCACATGGAAAGTGGTCATGCTGTTGGCCCTGGTCTGGGCCAGGTGCGTGTCAGAATTGGCGGCTTTATCCTGTAAAAGCCCTCATCTGATTTTCCATTCGGACAGGGCGGAATTGAGGACTCGTGCTCAGTTTCTCCCTAAGGTGGTTTTCAGCGTTTCACCTGAATCAACCTATTGTGGTGCCTGCGACTACTAGGGACTTGGAGGACTCCAAGTTGCTAGACGTTGTCAGGGCCCTGGAAATATAGGTTTCCAGGACGGCTGGAGTCAGAAAATCTGACTCGTTTATTCTGTATGCACCCAACAACCTGGGTGCTCCTGCTTCTAAGCAGACTATTGCTCGTTGGATTTGTAGTACAATTCAGCTTGCACATTCTGTGGCAGGCCTGCCACAGCCAAAATCTGTAAAAGCCCATTCCACAAGGAAGGTGGGCTCATTTTGGGCGGCTGCCCGAGGGGTCTCGGCTTTACAACTTTGCCGAGCAGCTACTTGGTCAGGAGCAAATACGTTTGTAAAATTCTACAAATTTGATACCCTGGCTGAGGAGGACCTGGAGTTCTCTCATTTGGTGCTGCAGAGTCATCCGCACTCTCCCGCCCGTTTGGGAGCTTTGGTATAATCCCCATGGTCCTTACGGAGTCCCCAGCATCCACTAGGACGTCAGAGAAAATAAGAATTTACTTACCGATAATTCTATTTCTCGTAGTCCGTAGTGGATGCTGGGCGCCCATCCCAAGTGCGGATTGTCTGCAATACTGGTACATAGTTATTGTTACCAAAAAATCGGGTTATTGCTGTAGTGAGCCATCTTTTCTTGAGGCTCCTCTGTTATCATGCTGTTAACTGGGTTCAGATCACAAGTTATATGGTGTGATTGGTGTGGCTGGTATGAGTCTTACCCGGGATTCAAAATCCTTCCTTATTGTGTACGCTCGTCCGGGCACAGTATCCTAACTGAGGCTTGGAGGAGGGTCATAGGGGGAGGAGCCAGTGCACACCAGGTGACCTAAAAGCTTTTACTTTTGTGCCCAGTCTCCTGCGGAGCCGCTATTCCCCATGGTCCTTACGGAGTCCCCAGCATCCACTACGGACTACGAGAAATAGAATTATCGGTAAGTAAATTCTTATTTTTTAAAAACATGTTTTTTTTTGGTGTTTTTTTTTTTTATTGGTAATAGCATATCTATTTATATTAGAAGGGATTAGGTACATGGTTTGTCTATTTAGGAGGCACAAGTATTATTTATATATTTTTAAAAATATATATATATATTTTTTTAAATGGAATGGGGTAGAAATCAGAAAAAAAAATGCATGGGGTCCCCCCTCCTAAGCATAACCAGCCTCGGGCTCTTCGAGCCGGTCCTGGTTCTAAAAATCCGGGGGGAAAACTAACAGGGAATCCCCCGTATTTTTAAAATCAGCACCGGGCTCTGCGCCTGGTGCTGGTGCAAAAAATACGGGGGACAAAAAGCGTAGGGGTCCCCCGTATTTTTTACACCAGCATCGGGCTCCACTAGCTGGGTAGATAATGCCACAGCCGGGGGACACTTTTATACTGGTCCCTGCGGCCGTGGCATTAAATACGCAACTAGTCACCCCTGGCCGGGGTACCCTGGAGGAGTGGGGACCCCTTCAATCAAGGGGTCCCCCCCCTTCCAGCCTCACAGGGGCCAGGGGTGAAGCCCAAGGCTGTGTCCCCCCCCCCCCCCCATCCAAGGGCTGCGGATGGGGGGCTGATAGCCTTTTGAAAAATGAAAGAATATTGTTTTTTCCAGTATTACTACAAGTCCCAGCAAGCCTCCCCCGCAAGTTGGTACTTGGAGAACCACAAGTACCAGCATGCGGGAGAAAACCGGGCCCGCTGGTACCTGTAGTTCTACTGGAAAAAAATACCCAAATAAAAACAGGACACGAACACCGTGAGAGTTAAACTTTATTTCACACCTGCTGACACACACATACTTACCTATGTTGACACTCCGACACTGGCCACGACCCCCTCGTCAGTGAAGAATCCGGGGTACCTGCAAAAAAAATTATACTCGCCAAAAACTAGAGTCCGGATCTTTTTTTATAATCCACGTACTTGTCAAAAAAAAAAAACCCAACACCCGGACCAGGCGGACTGAAAGGGGTCCCATGTTTACACATGGGACCCCTTTCCCCGAATGCAGACACCCCCTGTGACTGCTGTCACAGAGGGTCCCTTCAGGCAATCAGCGAGCGCCACGTCGTGACAATCTGCTGATTGCCTATGTGCGTCTGAGCTGGCAGACAGCGCATTACAAAGCTCCTCCATTGTATTCAATGGTGGGAACTTTGCGGTCAGCCGCTGACCGCTAAGTGACCTCACCGCAAAGTTCCCACCATTGAATATAATGGTAAGGCTTTGCGATGCGCTGTCTAACAGCTCAGACGCACATAGCCAATCAGCAGAGTGCCACGACGTGGCGCTCGCTGATTGGCTGAAGGAACCCTCTGTGACAGGAGTCACGTGGGGTCCCGGCATTCGTGGAAAGGGGTCCCATGTGTAAACATGGGACCCCTTTCAGTCCGTTTGGTTCGGTTTGCCGTTTTGTTGTTCTTGCCAAGTACGAGGATTATTAAAAAAGATCCGGACACTGGATTTAGGTGAGTAGAATTATTTTTACAGGTACCCCGGATTCTTCAGAGACGAGGGGGGCGTGGCCAGTGTCGGACTGTCAACATAGGTAAGTATGTATGTGTCGGCTTGTATGAAATAAACTTTTACTTTCACGGTGTGTGTCTCCTGTTTTTATTTGGGTATTTTTTTTCCAGTAGAACTACAGGTACCAGCGGGCCCGTTTTTCCACCCGCATGCTGGTACTTGTGGTTCTCCAAGTACCAGCTTGCGGGGGAGGCTTGCTGGGACTTGTAGTTCTTCTGGAAAAAACAATATTCTTTAATTTTACTCAAGGCTATCAGCCCCCCATCCGCAGCCCTTGGATGGGGGGGACAGCCTCGGGCTTCACCCCTGGCCCTTGGGTGGCTGGGGGGGGACCCCTTGATTGAAGGGGTCCCCACTCCTCCAGGGTACCCCGGCTAGGGGTGACTAGTTGGGTATTTAATGCCACGGCCGCAGGGCGCTGTATAAAAGTGACCCCCGGCTGTGGCATTATCTGTCCAGCTAGTGGAGCCCGGTGCTGGTCCATAAAATACGGGGGACCCCTACTCTTTTTGTCCCCCGTATTTTTTGCACCAGGCGCAGAGCCCGGTGCTGGTTGTTAAAATACGCGGGATCCCCTGTCATTTTTTTCCCCGTATTTTGGCAACCAGGACCCCGGCTCAAAGAGCCCGAGGCTGGTTATGCTTAGGAGGGGGGACCCCACGCAATTTTTTGGGTTTTTTTTTCCCGTTTTTAAACATTTTTAAAAATCTTTTCAAAATCCGTGAAATCGGCCGTTTTTCGACAGCGGGACTGTCGAATCCATTTTTTATTGAATATGTAGAACCCACCTGCCGGAATTCGACGGTCGAATTGTGTCGAATTAAAAAACGGGCGAAAAATTGCCGCGATTCGCCGGCAATTGCATATACCCCAAAATGAGAATTGAGAACGACCTGTTCTGTGTAATTCTGCAACTTTCAGGTGTTAACAGCAGCTGTCTGCAGCTAGGTGTGGAGCTTGGTGGATGCAACGGTGTGATCCCCCTGTATCTCTAGACTTGTAAGACCTGAAGTGTGGTACTGCCAGATATGATCAGTTTTAGAGACATTTAAATTTCTGTTTGAACAAAATTATGTAACATAGTATGTCTATTTCCCCGAAGGGCCAACATATTGTTAACTGGGTACATACTGAGTGAGGTAATGAAGGCATTACATATGCTATGGTCTCCTGCATTATCGCTAGGTTTGATTTGTTAATGGGTGTGAACATCGCATGTGCTGTAAGGTCCGTGTTTCCTTTGCTACTGAGAAACAAATGCTCTGTTTTGTTGCGATCCTTGGCAGCTGTGCTGATCCAACTGATTTTAGCAGTTAAGATGTGTAAGCACAGAAGCTGCAAGAGTCTGATGGATCCTCGCAGTTAATTTCATTCCCTCTTAGCGTCACATAAATCCACGCTAATAGTTTCTTTAATACTTAAGACATTATAGCAGAAAGTATATATTATAGGAGGAGAGGGAGCGCAATTTGTAGCTGAATGGTGTTTATTGTATTACATGATTTTTCAATGCTGCATGACGCTTTAACTGTTTACTGGCTGCCTATTGTATTCATATTTTGTAGCAGTGGCCTCTTAAATATTTACTGCTGTTTTTCTTTATTGTGTCTAGCATAAAGGGCCCTGCACACTTGCCGATGTGTGCAGCCGATATGAACAGTCTCGTTCAGTAATGAATGAGAAATTGTTCATGTCTTTCAGTGTGTAGGCATCAACGATGCTCAGCCGGCTTGTTTATACCTGCAAGCCGATATGGACAATATCGTCCACATTAGCATCAAGGGCTATGGGGCCGGGTGACGTCAGGGAGTGAAGAAAATTCCCGTTGTTGGGATTCTGGCTGTCTGTCTGTCTGTAAGCGGGTGTAAGCGGGTGTCAGGATTCCAGCATCTGTGCCCATGTTCATTCTTCATGCAGTAAAAATGGGACTTTACTGCTGCTTTTTTTTTTTTTTTTTGGGGGGGGGTGGTGTGTGTCGTGCGGCGGCTATCTATTTAGATACCTTTTTACCACACACTACACGATTTGCATACCCACTTACCGATGCGGGCGAGGAAGGGACCGACGGCGGGGGGGAATCACAGCCATGCTGCATCTGCTGCATGGATGTCGTTAACGAGGACCTCCCTCGTCCGTACATATTCGGACGAGGGAGGGGGTTGTTAACGATGCTCTGGAGCACGCATCGTTAACGACATTTAGTGTAAACACTGGACGAGATTGTGAAAGATCTCGCTCAGATCGGCAATTCTGAGCGAGATCTTTCAAAATCTTGTCTTGTCTGTCTGTGGCTATAAATCCCGAATTTAATTCCTAGACCTCTGTGCCACGAAAACAGGTCACTTATCTGGGATTTTTTTTTCTCCTGCCTCTGGGTGGGTGAAAAACGTACCTGATAGTGCCAGCTATTGGAGACAAATGAATAACCTCCGGTTGATCAATAAAACATATAGGGCGGAATTCTTAGGCACAGTAAATTATTGCTGCTAACTTGTATTCCCTCTTATGTTTTATTACATGTTTTTATTTCACTTTGTTGACCTTGCTCTATTTGTGTATGTGGAAAGTATAATTAGGTTTATTTTGCTAACCACCTGGAGCTTAACAGATAGCTAAACATGTGACTTTTTCTAGCCTTTGTTTTAATAAGAGTGGCCAAACAAACCTGAAATGGCAATATAAGAATTAAGTGGGAAAA
This sequence comes from Pseudophryne corroboree, assembly GCF_028390025.1. Lineage (NCBI taxonomy): Eukaryota > Metazoa > Chordata > Amphibia > Anura > Myobatrachidae > Pseudophryne > Pseudophryne corroboree. The sequence continues at coordinate 463,956,198 of NC_086449.1, forward strand.
ATATTCCAAATTGTATTCTTATTACTGTACTTTCCTGTATTATTGAGCAGTTTAATGGCTTAAAAATAAATTTACAGAAAAGATAAAAAAAACATACTTTATACCGCAAGATTTCTGTGAACTTTACTTGAATAACTGAACTACGTAAAACTTTTGTCCAGCAGTTGATATGGCCAAATTGTCCTAATGTTATAGTATCAGTAGAAAGAGACATTTATTTTTTATATTATAAATAAATACAATATATATATATATATATATATATATATATATATATATATATATATATATATATATATATATATATATAGCAAGGTGACAGCACTCTATGTCTAAAGTCAAAAGATAGTTGGTGCAAGGTCCTAATAATCAATATACACACTCACTTTTCCCATAGCTGAAAAAAGAATTAGACCAGCACTCACGTTTTAGCGCCTGATGAAGACCACCATGTGTTGAAACGGCTGTTGGGCGTACTGTAAACAGTGGGGTGTATCCTTGATGTATCCTTGATGTCTTTTCAGGATTAAAAAACCCCTTTTTTTCTTCAACTAAAACGTGAGTGCTGGTCTAATTCTTTTTTCAGCTATGGGAAAAGTGAGTGTGTGTATATGTATATATATATATATATATATATATATATATATATATATATATATATATATATATATATATATATATAAATAATGTGGGTATGTAATATAAGTGGCATTGTATAGGGTGCCTTCCCAAAATAAATTAATAATCACCAATATCTTACGCATAGGATTGAGGCGGCACTCCAGGGTAAATCAAGAATCCTGTGTATTAATAATTCAGCATAAATCCAAACACATCAACATTTCAAGGTCTGCAGATCTTTTCTTCAGGACGTGCAACAAAGTGAAAATAGGAGAAACATCCTATTGTTTCTCCTATTTTCACTTTGTTGTACATCCTGACGAAAAGGTCTGCGGACCTTGAAACGTTGACGTGTTTGGAATCATGCTGAATTATTAACATATGGGATTCTTGACTTACCCTGGAGTGCCACCTCATTCTTATGCGAAAGATACTGGTAATTATATTTATCTATCTATCTATCTATCTATCTATCTATCTATCATTAGTTCCTCTGAGAGCGGCAGCTTTGGGAAGTTTATCTTTCCTGCATCTACACACTATGGGTGGCATTCAATTATTTTCGCCCCCTTCCACACCAGTTCTGTTTCTGCTGACAGGACTGGTATAATCATTTCAGCTTGCTACCCCTGGGTTAGCGAGGGCGCCCAACCCTTTGCGCAGCTAAACCTGATTACTATGGGCGCAATATGCGCGATAACGGGGATCACTTTAGAAAGGAGATTGGGCGTGATATATCATTTGAATACTGCCCACTGTCTGACTTCTTGCTTCATGTGTGACCAGATCAGATAAGGCACTTCCTGGTGTGGTTGAATCTGATATGGCCAGGCCAGGCAAGTCATTAAAACGTTGTGTGTGCAAAGACTAAGTAAATGGTAAGATAATTTAGACTGGATCACTTGACTTGGGGAATTCAATTCTTTTTTGGGCGGCAATAAGTAATGGACGCGCAACGGAGTAATTCTATTGTTTTGCCGATCGGGCATGACTGCATTTCTTATCTTTTGTCGTGCCGAAATGCACTGACTTTAGAGAAATACAATTGTGAAATTTGTGCAAAGTCCTGGTTAGCGCACCCAAACTACTGACTCTTCACAGATTTCTGCTTGCCACTTCAGGAGGCTGCAAGCAGAAATCATTCAGTCGCACATTTCATTGAACAATTGAATAGCTGTTGTTGGGTGCCCATTAACAATTGAATTCCTCCCTTTATATTTATCCCGAAAAGTGCTTTAGACATAAGAAACAGATAGTATTGATTAGGAAGTTATCTTCTTAGCTTGCGTGGAATTGCCATGATCCTATTTCTGGATATATCAGAGAAGCAGCCACACAGGTAAACAAGAAAGATGGGTATTAGATGCCAGAAATAAGAGGCTACTCTCCTCAATCAGTGGCAAATGCTTTGGCACATAGGGCCCAGTCGTCAGCGACTGATTTGCAGAGCCACAGTCAGAATATCTATTCAAACCTTCTCTAGTCATTATCAATTGGATAGATTATTTTCTGTTCCAGTTTACAATTTGAGAGACGTTCTCCACACAGCCACTTTAATATTTGATCATTGCAACGTATGTGGATTTGTAAAAAAACAAAGCTAAAAAACTAAACCTTTTACTTTCTAATATATGGTAATCTCATAAATATGGACCTGTTCCTGTTCACATCTGGACAGTATTGTTTTACAACATCAGCCATAAATTCTTGTGACACATGTAGGTTAACTGTGTGAAAATATTAATAACAGACCGTGCTTATATGATGTGCTCTCATAGTTAAACTTATCCAGCATAAATTTTTGTTTATTAAAAAATTTTTTTTGTTCTCATACCCTGTATGTCTGCACACAAGTTCAGATTTATATCCTACGACGGAGAAATGGAGAAACCAGTTTTGTCACATACCTGTGACTGGGGGGAATTGGCCTTCGGAGCCTGCTGCAATCTGTTTAACAACCGGCGTCAACAGATATGTACAATTCAAGAGACGGCTAAATGTACAGTAGGAATCATCAAGCTCTTAACTAGCCAGGGAAGATATGAGTCCATGACATCAGTAGAATGACTGTGTACATTCTTGCATTCTTTTGTATAGGCAAAGGTTTGCAAATGTGTGTGTTGTGCTGTATGTTCCTCATTTAAAAGAGCATGTAAACCTTCACCCTGCATTGCTTTAAGTTAGAAATCTCTCACTGAAATCTGCGCTGAACACTGTTTGTCCCCTATTCTGCTTGCGCTCCAAGTTACTTTGCCAAGGATTGCATAAAGCAGCTACAATAGAAAAGAAGTCATCTGGATTGCTTTCATGGTCATTGTGACGCACTGATAGTATGATAAAGGGGGGTTTTGGGGTGCCCTCTATTCATGCCAAAGCAAATTGATATTAAAAGTTGCTCTGTAACGGTGTCCAGAGTTTATCACTAGAAAAGCGGTTGTATTTTTTCTTTCTGTAATACTAGCATACGATGTAACTCTTAATTTACTGCTATTTCCTTTGATTTTTGTGGAAAGCCTATAAATGTGTTTGATGGATCTGCAGAACATAGGTTGTTGGTCAATGAATGTGCAAATTCAGGATTTTCAGGATCCTGCTCATAAGCTCGCATAAGATGTTAGCACCTTGAAATGCATCCCATGTGTTCTATTGAGTTCGAGTCTGGTGAACAAAGTGGTCAGCTCATGATTCCAAACTCAGAAGCACGCTCCTCCAGCCATAGTCTGGTGCCTGTGGACCTGTGCAGTGGTACATTGTTATGCTGAAAGTCTACTCCCACCTGAGTAAGTGAATGCATGACATGAACTGTTGCAAATGATCCAAAAGTATGGTTGCATAGTACCCACTATTCAGTCATGTCAGCAGATGTATTAGGGGCTCTAATGCATGCCAGCTGAAAACATCCCACATCATAAGAGAGCTACCACGTCCCTGGACTGTCACTTGCTGGCATGGTGTGTTCATTGACTTTTTCTCCACACTCGTAATTGTCCATCTGCCTGAAATAGTTGGAACCTCGACTTGTCAGTGCAGGCTCCATGTTTCCATTCAACTTGCGTCCAGTGTCGGTGGCCACAAGCCAAGGCAATGGAACTCTAGTTGGCATGCAGCTCCTGTGCTCCTTAGGAGAAAGGGTGTGTTGAACTGTTCGAATGCTGATCTTACTTGTGGCGACAGAATTACATTTTGCTGTTATCTGCAGCAATTGTGTATGCCAGTCAGATGGTACAATGCGTGCCATGATCATCCAGAAAGTTTTGGCAACCACAGAGGTGTCGTGCACTGCATGTATTCCCTGATATTGGGGGTCGGCAAACCAAAAATTTTAGCAATTGGGTAAAACCATGTAGCACTGCATGTGGGGCAGATGTAACGTGGAGAGAGAGAGTTAGATTTGGGTGGGTTATATTGTTTCTGTGCAGAGTAAAGACTGGCTGCTTTATTTTTACACTGTAATTTAGACTTCAGTTTGAACGGGATCCGGTCTGAAGGTCGACACGGTCTAGGTCGACGGCCTATTTTTCTTTTTTTGAACTTATTTAACGATCCACGTGGACTACGATTGGAACGGTAATCTGTGCCGAGCTAAGCGAGGCACCTTTCCCGGAGCCTCGAGCCATGCGAGTGGACACTGTGCACTAATTGGGGTTCCCGGTCACTTTACGAAGAAAACGACACAAACCCCCCCAACCTCATGTCGACCTTTTGACCTGTCGACCTAGAAACCCTGTCAACCTTCCAACACTGTCGACCTAGTGACTGTCGACCTATAGTGGTCGTCCTAGATACTGTCGATTTGATGATCCACACCCCTTTGAACACACCCCACCCAAATCTAAAGGTGTGTACACACGGTGAGATCCATGCTATGCCAGATTTTGACTGTGATTTCCCCTGAACTCCCCCAGAGCTCAGATAGCACAGATCTAGTGCTTGAGATTTTGTCTATGGGTGTTTCAGTCGGTGTATGTGTTCCCTCCGCTTCCACTCATTCCAAAAGTGTTAAAGATCATAAGAAGAACAAAGGTTCAAGCGATCCTCATTGTTCCAGACTGGCCAAGGAGGGCTTGGTATCCAGACCTTCAGGAATTACTCATAGGAGATCCCTGGCCTCTTCCTCTAAGAGAAGATCTGTTACAACAGGGGCCGTGCATGTACCAAGACTTACCGCTGCTACTTTTGACGGCTTGGCGGTTGAACGCCGATTCCTAGCCCGAAAGGGTATACCCAGTGAAGTCATTCCCACACTTCTTCAGGCCGGGAAAGGAGTAACGCCTGTACATTACCACCGTATTTGGAGAAAATGTGTCTTGGTGTGAATCCAAGAAGGCTCCTACGGAAGAATTTCAGTTAGGACGTTTTCTCCATTTTCTACAAGCTTGTGTGGATGCGGGCCTAAAGTTGGGCTCAATTAAAGTACAAATTTCAGCATTATCGGTTTTCTTTCAAAAACAATTGGCCGCCCTTCCAAAAGTTCAGACTTTCGTGAAAGGCGTGTTGCACATCCAACCTCCTTTGTGGACCCAGTGGTACCGTGGGATCTTAACGTGGTGTTGCAGTTCCTTCAATCTCATTGGTTTGAACCTTTACAGGAGGTGGAGTTGAAATTCGCCACTTGGAAAGTGGTCATGCTGTTGGCCTTGGCATCCGCAAGGCTGTTGTCTGAATTAGCAGCTTTGTCTCACAAGAGCCCCTTATTTGATCTTCCATGAAGATAGAGCGGAGTTGAGGACTCGTCAGCAATTTCTCCCGAAAGTGGTTTCGTCGTTCCACATGAACCAACCTATTGTGGTACCAGTGGCTACTGACGCCTTGGTGAAATCGAAGTTTCTCTAACGTCCTAGTGGATGCTGGGGACTCCGTAAGGACCATGGGGGATAGACGGGCTCCGCAGGAGACTGGGCACTCTAAGAAAGATTTAGTACTACTGGTGTGCACTGGCTCCTCCCTCTATGCCCCTCCTCCAGACCTCAGTTAGAATCTATGCCGGACAGAGCTGGGTGCATTTTAGTGAGCTCTCCTGAGCTTGCTAATAAGAAAGTATTTTAGTTAGTTTTTTTATTTTCAGAGAGCTTCTGCTGGCAACAGACTCTCTGCTACGTGGGACTGAGGGGAGAGAAGCAAACCTACTAACTGCGGCTAGGTTGCGCTTCTTAGGCTACTGGACACCATTAGCTCCAGAGGGATCGAACACAGGAACCTAACCTTGGTCGTCCGTTCCCGGAGCCGCGCCGCCGTCCCCCTCGTAGAGCCAGAAGACAGAAGCTGGCGGGTTGAAGCAAGAAGACGTCAAAATCGGCGGCAGAAGACTCCTGTCTTCATATGAGGTAGCGCCCAGCACTGCAGCTGTGCGCCATTGCGCCCACACTAACCCACACACTCCGGTCACTGTAGGGTGCAGGGCGCAGAGGGGGCGCCCTGGGCAGCAATTGATTACCTCCTGGCAAAAAAGCAGCATATATACAGCTGGGCACTGTAATATGCATGAGCCCCCGCCATTAATTTTACACAAAATCGCGGGACAGAAGCCCGCCGCTGAGGGGGCGGGGCCTTCTTCCTCAGCACTCACCAGCGCCATTTTCTCTCCACAGCTCCGCTGAGACGAAGCTCCCCAGGCTCTCCCCTGCAGACTCACGGTAGAAAGAGGGTAAAAAGAGAGGGGGGGGCACATAAATTTAGCGCATTAATCATATATACAGCAGCTACTGGGTAAACACTAAGTTACTGTGTGATTCCTGGGTCATATAGCGCTGGGGTGTGTGCTGGCATACTCTCTCTGTCTCTCCAAAAGGCCTTGCGGGGGTCCTGTAATCATATAGAGCATCCCCTGTGTGTGTGGTGTGTCGGTACGCGTGTGTCGACATGTTTGACGAGGAGGGCAATGTGGAGACAGAGCAGGTGCAGATGAATGACGTGTCTCCGCCGACGGCGCCGACACCTGGTTGGATGGATATGTGGAAGGTGTTAAATGATAATGTAAACTCCTTGCATAAAAGGTTGGATAAAGCTGATGCCTTGGGACAGTCGGGGTCTCAGCCCATACCTGATCCTACAGCGCAGAGGCCGTCAGGGTCTCTGAAGCGCCCACTATCCAAAATTGTTGACACAGATATCGACACGGATTCTGACTCCAGTGTCGATGACGATGATGCAAAATTGCAGCCTAAAATGGCTAAAGCCATCCGCTACATGATTATAGCAATGAAGGATGTATTGCACATATCAGAGGTAATACCTGTCCCTGACAAGAGGGTTTATATGTATGGGGAGAAAAAGCAAGAGGTGACTTTTCCCCCTTCACGTGAGTTAAATGAGTTATGTGAAAAAGCGTGGGATTCCCCCGATAGGAAAATGCTGATTTCCAAAAGCTTACTTATGGCGTACCCTTTCCCGCCAACGGACAGGATGCGCTGGGAATCCTCCCCTAGGGTAGATAAAGCTCTGACACGCTTATCTAAGAAGGTGGCCCTGCCGTCACAGGATACGGCCTCCCTAAAGGATCCTGCCGATAGGAAGCAGGAAAGTATCCTGAAGTCTGTTTATACACATTCAGGTACTCTACTGAGGCCGGCAATTGCGTCGGCCTGGATGTGTAGTGCTGTAGCAGCATGGACAGATAATCTGTCTGAGGAACTGGATACCTTAGACAAGGATACCATTTTACTGACCCTGGGGCATATAAAAGACGCTGTTCTATATATGAGGGATGCCCAGAGGGACATTTCTCTAACGTCCTAGTGGATGCTGGGGACTCCGAAAGGACCATGGGGAATAGCGGCTCCGCAGGAGACTGGGCACAAAGTAAAAGCTTTAGGACTAGCTGGTGTGCACTGGCTCCTCCCCCTATGACCCTCCTCCAAGCCTCAGTTAGATTTTGTGCCCGAACGAGAAGGGTGCAATCTAGGTGGCTCTCCTGAGCTGCTTAGAGTAAAAGTTTAAATAGGTTTTTTATTTTCAGTGAGACCTGCTGGCAACAGGCTCACTGCATCGAGGGACTTAGGGGAGAGAAACGAACTCACCTGCGTGCAGAGTGGATTGGGTTTCTTAGGCTACTGGACATTAGCTCCAGAGGGACGATCACAGGCCCAGCCATGGATGGGTCCCGGAGCCGCGCCGCCGGCCCCCTTACAGATGCTGAAGCAAGAAGAGGTCCATAAATCGGCGGCAGAAGACTTTCCTGTCTTCATAAGGTAGCGCACAGCACTGCAGCTGTGCGCCATTGCTCTCAGCACACTTCACACTCCGGTCACTGAGGGTGCAGGACGCTGGGGGGGGGCGTCCTGGGAAGCAATGAATTTACCTTAGTTGGCGAAAAATACATCACATATAGCTCCTGGGCTATATGGATGTATTTAACCCCTGCCAGTTTTCCAGTAAAAAGCGGGAGAAGAGCCCGCCGTGAAGGGGGCGGGGCCTATCTCCTCAGCACACAGCGCCATTTTTCCCACACAGCTCCGCTGGTAGGAAGGCTCCCAGAATCTCCCCTGCATCCTGCAACTACAGAAACAGGGTAAAAAAGAGAGGGGGGCACTTATTTGGCAAAATAACAGATATAAGCAGCTATAAGGGATAGACACTTATTGTAAGGTTGTCCCTATACATATATAGCGCTCTGGTGTGTGCTGGCAAACTCTCCCTCTGTCTCCCCAAAGGGCTAAGTGGGTCCTGTCCTCTATCGGAGCATTCCCTGTGTGTGTGCTGGGTGTCGGTACGTGTGTGTCGACATGTATGAGGAGGAAAATGATGTGGAGGCGGAGCAGAGTGTCTGTAACAGTGATGTCACCCCCTAGGGGGTCGACACCTGAGTGGATGTACTGTTGAAAATTACGTGACAGTGTCGGCTCTATATAAAAAAACAGTGGTTGACATGAGACAGCCGGCTACTCAGCTTGTGCCTGTCCAGACGTCTCATAGGCCGTCAGGCAGATGGCAGATACAGACGCCGACACGGATACTGACTCCTGTGTCGACGGTGAAGAGACAACCGTGATTTCCAGTAGGGCCACACGTTACATGATTGAGACAATGGAAAATGTTTTATACATTTCTGATAATACGAGTACCACCAAAAAAAGGGGTATTATGTTCGGTGAGGGAAAAACTACCTGTAGTTTTCCTGAATCTGAGAAATAAAATGTGTGATGATGCGTGGGTTTCCCCCCGATAACAATTAATAATTTCTTAAAAAGTATTGGCTGCATACCCTTTCCCGCCAGAGGTTAGGATGCATTGGGAAACACCCCCTAGGGGGGATAAGGCGCTCACACGCTTGTAAGAACAAGGGCTCTACCCTCTCATGAGATGGCCGCCCTTAAGGATCCTGCTGATAGAAAGCAGGAGGGTATCCAAAAAAAGGTATTTACACACATACTGGTGTTATACTGCGACCAGCTATCGCCTCAGCCTGGAGGTGCAGTGCTGGGTTGGCATGGTCGGATTCCCTGACTGGAAATATTGATATCCTAGATAAGGATAGTATATTATTGCCTATAGAGCATTTAAAAGATGCATTTCTATATATGCATGATGCACAGCGGAATAATTGCCGACTGGCATCAAGTATAAGTGCGTTGTCCAATTCTAACAGTAAAATGGTCAGGTGATGCGGATTCCAAACGTCATTTGGAAGTATTGCCTTTGAAAGGGGACATTTGGGGTCGGTCTTTTAGACCTGGTGGCCACGGCAACAGCTGGGAAATCCACGTTTGTACCCCAGGTCGCCTCTCAAAATAAGACGCCGTATTATCAGGCGCAGTCCTTTGTTGGCAAGCGGACAAAAGGTTCCTCTTTTCTGCTCGTGACAGAGGGAGAGGAAAAAGGCTGCAGAGATCAGCCAGTTCCCAGGAACAGAAACCCTTTCCAGCCTCTGCCAAGCCCTCAGTATGACGCTAGGGCTTTACAAGCTCAGGCACGGTGGGGGCCCGTTCTCAATGAATTTCAGTGCGCAGTGGGCTCACTCGCAAGTAGACCCCTGGATCCTTCAGGTAATATCTCAGGGGTACATATTGGAATTCGAGACGTCTCCCCCTCGCCGTTTCCAAAAGTCGACTTTACCGACGTCTCCCTCGGACAGGGAGGCAGTTTTGGAAGCCATTCACAAGCTGTATTCCCAGCAGGTGATAATCAAGGTACCCCTCCTGCAACAGGGAACGGGGTATTATTCCACACTATTGTGGTACCGAAGCCAGACGGCTCGGTGAGACCGATTCTAAAATCTAAAATCTTTGAACACTTACATACAGAGGTTCAAATTCAAGATTGAGTCACTCAGAGCAGTGATTGCGAACCTGGAAGAAGGGGACTACATGATGTCTCGGGACATCAAGGATGCTTACCTTCATGTCAAAATTTACCCTTCTCACCAAGGGTACCTCAGGTTTATGGTACAGAACTGTCACTATCAGTTCAGACGCTGCCGTAGGGATGGTCCACGGCACCCCGGGTCTTTACCAAGGTAATGGCCGAAATGATGATGTTCCTTCGAAGGAAGGGAATTTTAGTTATCCCTTACTTGGACGATTCCCTGATAAGGGTAAGATCCAGGGAACAGTTGGAGGTCGGTGTAGCACTATCTCAGATAGTGTTGCGGCAGCACGATTGGATTCTCAATATTCCAAAATCGCAGCTGGTTCCGTCGACGTGTCTTCTGTTCCTAGGGATGATCCTGGACACAGTCCAGAAAAAGGTGTTTCTCCCGGAGGAGAAAGCCAGGGAGTTATCCGAGCTAGTCAGGAACCTCCTCAAACCGAGCCAAGTCTCAGTGCATCAATGCACAAGTGTTCTGGGTAAAATGGGGGCTTCCTACGAAGCAATCCCATTTGGCAGATTCCACGCAAGAACTTTCCAGTGGGACCTGCTGGACAAATGGTCCGGGTCGCATCTTCAGATGCATCAGCGGATAACCCTGTCACCAAGGACAAGGGTGTCCCTCCTGTGGTGGTTGCAGAGTGCTCATCTTCTAGAGGGCCGCAGATTCGGCATTCAGGACTGGGTCCTGGTAACCACGGATGCCAGCCTGCGAGGCTGGGGAGCAGTCACACAGGGATGGAATATCCAGGACTTATGGTCAAGCCTGGAGACATCACTTCACATAAATATCCTGAAGCTAAGGGACATTTACAATGCTCTAAGCTTAGCAAGACCTTTGCTTCAAGGACAGCCGGTGTTGATCCAGTCGGACAACATCACGGCAGTCACCCACGTAAACAGACAGGGTGGCACAAGAAGCAGAAGGGCAATGACAGAAGCTGCAAGGATTCTTCGCTGGGCGGAAAATCATGGGATAGCACTGTCAGCAGTATTCATTCCGGGAGTGGACAACTGGGAAGCAGACTTCCTCAGCACGACCTCCACCCGGGGAGAGTGGGGACTTCACCCAGAAGTCTTCCACAGGATTATAAACCGTTGGGAAAAACTCGACAGGTATTGCGCCAGGTCCAGGGACCCTCAGGCAATAGCTGTAGACGCTCTGGTAACACCGTGGGTGTACCAGTCAGGGTATGTGTTTCCTCCTCTGCCTCTCATACCCAAGGTACTGAGATTGATAAGATGGTGAGGAGTAAGCACTATATTCGTGGCTCCGGATTGGCCAAGAAGGACTTGGTAACCGGAACTTCAAGAGATGCTCACGGAGGATCCGTGGCCTCTACCTCTAAGAAGGGACCTGCTCCAGCAAGGACCCTGTCTGTTCCAAGACTTACCGCGGCTGCGTTTGACGGCATGGCGGTTGAACGCCGGATCCTGAAGGAAAAAGGGCATTCCGGATGAAGTCATCCCTATCATGATCAAAGCCAGGAAGGATGTAACCGCAAAAACATTATCACCGCAATTGGCGAAAATATGTTGCGTGGTGCGAGGCCAGTAAGGCCCGACGGTGGAAATTCGACTTGGTCGATTCCTACATTTCCTGCAAACAGGAGTGTCTATGGGCCTGAAATTGGGGTCCATTAAGGTTCAAATTTCGGCCCTGTCAATTTTCTTCCAAAAAGAACTAGCTTCAGTCCCTGAAGTTCAGACGTTTGTAAAAGGGGTACTGCATATACAGCCTCCTTTTGTGCCTCCAGTGGCACTTGGGATCTCAATGTAGTTTTTTTTTTTTGGATTCCAAAAGTCACATTGGTTTGAACCACTTAAATCTGTGGAGTTAAAATATCTCACATGGAAAGTGGTCATGCTGTTGGCCCTGTCAGAATTGGCGGCTTTATCCTATAAAAGCCCTTATCTGATTTTCCATTCGGACAGGGCGGAATTGAGGACTCGTCCTCAATTTCTCCCTAAGGTGTTTTCAGCATTTCACTTAAACCAACCTATTGTGGTGCCTGCGGCTACTAGGGACTTGGAGGATTCCAAGTTGCTGGACGTAGTCAGGGCCCTGAAAATGTTTCCAGGACGGCTGGAGTCAGAAAATCTGACTCGCTGTTTATCCTGTATGCACCCAACAAGCTGGGTGCTCCTGCTTCTAAGCAGACGATTGCTCGTTGGATTTGCAGTACAATTCAGCTTGCACATTCTGTGGCAGGCCTGCCACAGCCAAAATCAGTGAAAGCCCATTCCACAAGGAAAGTGGGCTCATCTTGGGCGGCTGCCCGAGGGGTCTCGGCATTACAGCTTTGCCGAGCAGCTACTTGGTCGGGTTCAAACACATTTGCTAAGTTCTACAAGTTTGATACCCTGGCTGAGGAGGACCTAGTGTTTGCTCATTCGGTGCTGCAGAGTCATCCGCACTCTCCCGCCCGTTTGGGAGCTTTGGTATAATCCCCATGGTCCTTACGGAGTCCCCAGCATCCACTAGGACGTTAGAGAAAATAAGATTTTACTCACCGGTAAATCTATTTCTCGTAGTCCGTAGTGGATGCTGGGCGCCCGTCCCAAGTGCAGACTTTCTGCAATACGTGTATATAGTTATTGCTTAATAAAGGGTTATGTTGGCATCCATTGTTTGATGCTCTGTTGTTCATACTGTTGACTGGGTAAGTTTATCACAAGTTATACGGTGTGATTGGTGTGGCTGGTATGAGTCTTACCCTGGATTCCAAAATCCTTTCCTTGTAATGTCAGCTCTTCCGGGCACAGTTTCCTTAACTGAGGTCTGGAGGAGGGGCATAGAGGGAGGAGCCAGTGCACACCAGTAGTACTAAATCTTTCTTAGAGTGCCCAGTCTCCTGCGGAGCCCGTCTATCCCCCATGGTCCTTACGGAGTCCCCAGCATCCACTACGGACTACGAGAAATATTTACCGGTGAGTAAAATCTTATTTTCTCGATGTGGTCAGAGCTTTGAGAATTTATGTCGCCAGAACGGCTTAGATTATAAAACGGAGGCTCTGTTTGTCCTGTATGCATCCAACAAGATCGGGGCACCTGCTTCCAAGCAGACTATTGCGTGCTGGATCTGTAATACGATTCAGCATGCTTAATCTACGGCTGGTTTGTCGATACCGAAATCGGTGAAGACCCATTCTACCAGAAAGGTGGGCTCGTCCTGGGCGGCTGCCCGGGGGTCTCGGCATTACAACTTTGCCGAGCAGCTACGTGGTCGGGTTCAAACACATTTGCAAAGTTTTACAAGTTTGATACCCTGGCCGATGAGGACCTCTTGTTTGGTCAATCGGTGCTGCAGAGTCATCCGCACTCTCCCGTCCGTTTTAGAGCTTGGTATTACCCCATGGTTCTTGATGTGACCCCAGCATCCTCTAGGACGTATGAGAAAATAGGATTTGAATACCTACCGGTAAATCCTTTTCTCTTAGTCCGTAGAGGATGCTGGGCGCCCGTCCCAGTGCGTACTGTATCTGCAGTTCTTAGTTATGATTTCACACATGATGTGTTACGTTTATAGTCGGCCTGTTGCTGACGTTGTTCATGTCGTTGACTTGCGTTACGTTGAATGCCACGTTGTACGGCGTGCTTGAGGTGTGAGCTGGTATGTATCTCACCTTAGTTTAACAATAAAACCTTTTCCTCGAAATGTCCGTCTCCCTGGGCACTATTCCTATAACTGGAGTCTGGAGGAGGGGCATAGAGGGAGGAGCCAGTTCACACCCTTTCAAAGTCTTAAAGTGCCCATGTCTCCTGTGGATCCCGTCTATACCCCATGGTTCTTGATGTGACCCCAGCATCCTCTACGGACTAAGAGAAAAGGATTTACCGGTAGGTATTAAAATCCTATTTTTTCCACATTAAATTTCGTACTCCATTTTGTTGCCCAAACTTACAGTTTAAAGAAGTCGCTCTGAAGAGACTCCACATCTGAATTGTTTACCCTACATTTCTCTTACGTCCTAGTGGATTCTGGTGTCTTGTACTTCAGTACCATGGAGTATAGATTGTGTCCACTGGCGTAGGCAAATGCAGGAGGGGGGGGGGGGGTTCTGGTTGCCCAGAAACCCCCCTCCTCTTGGCAAGTGGCTCAAATTATGACAGCAATAGTATATAACACGATTACTAGAGCTGCTGCCACATCATGCAGTTTAAGAGACATAGCAGAGCTGCTGCACATGCCCAGTGGTAACTGATTCTTCTACCAAGTTTGCTGTGTGTGCTCTGGACCAGAAAGTAGCTGCCAGGAAGAAGACACAAGAGCCTTACCATGAGGTGGGGGAATGTGTGCTTAGAAAGTGCAGTACTGGTTCTATTATATTTTTGTATTTATTTATAATGGTATGTTTAATATTTTCCTGACAACTTATTTATGTTGTTTAAATATGTTTAATATAGCCTATACCATAGACCATTTGTAGTGCTAAATATTAATACTGCATTCCATACAGTATCCAGTATATAAAATGACAATATTTACATTAATGTCCAGGGTCGTTACTAGGTTCTTCTACGGCTTCCCCAGACTCCCAAACTTGTTTCAACGTTCCGCAGAGTGGAAAATTGTGGACTGCATTTGGAAACCCCCCATCTAGAAATCCTGCGTTTGCCACTGACTGGAGCCTGGCACTTTAAAAACCTTTAGTGTGTGTATGTGTGTGCTGGCTCCTCCCCTCTATGCCCCTCCTACCAGACTCTGTTTAGAAAAATGTGCCCAGGAGCTGGGTGCATTTCTCTGGAGCTCCAGAGTGTTTCCTTTTGATTTTTATTTTAGCTGATTATTTTCAGGTAGCCCTGGTTGGCAACCAGGCTACCTGCTTTGTGGGACTTAGAGAGGGGACTGAACCACCCTCCTGAGGGTTAATGGTTCGTAATCCCAGCTGACAGGACACTGAGCTCCTGAGGTGCTGATCACACAATCGTTAGTATGTGTGCCCACACCAGCAGCTAGCTGCCACCCTCTAACAGATGCCGAAGTACAAGGTGCGGAGAGTGTTACACCGGGGTCCCAGTTAGCGGGTCCCCAGTGCAGTTTGGCGGCAAGTCACGTGGTAGTCACGGGGCCCAGAGCTGTGGTGCCCGCCACGGACAAACTGGCTAAGCCCTCAGTGCTCACTATCTCCACAAAGGCTTTGTGTGTACTGTCTGCATATATGCTGCTGTTTGTAACATAGCCAGTATAAAAAATTTGGATCAAGGACCGTGCGCCATTACAGGGGGTGGAGCTTCCCGGAGCTGAACCTGAGGCGGGAAGGCACCATTTCCTGCTGCTGTGGATCAGGCTGCATGCACACTGCTCCTCCGGAGACCCACGCTGCTACAGAACTCTGTACTGGAACCAGGGGGTCATAGTAAGGGTTGGGACCACATCAGTGGCCGCGCCGCTGCTCTACAGTCAGGTCATACATTTAGTTACACATATACTGCTGTGTTTTGTGTGCTGGTGTCTGCTCCTCAATGTCACTCTGGGGTCTGTGTGGAGGTGCTTGGCTAGCGGGCTGCGCTGTTTTACAGTTGTGTAGGATGTCTCTGGATGGACATGGTAATATGTACTGCTTGTAATTCAACCCCGTCTTCAGCGGGGTCACTCGTGTGAGCATAAGGGCAAGGTGATAACACATCAGCCAGTCAGCTCTTAACTGTCAATTTGCATATTGGAGATGATTGGCTGATGCGTTTATCACCTTGCACTTATCAGGGCTTTATCACTTCTTTATACCTTCTTCAGGTTTAATACATATGCCTCAATGTTCTGTATCACCACATGGACCCAGCTCACAGGCACCTGACTGGCTTGATAGCTTTACAAGCATGATTCAGAATGTCAATTCAGAACTAGCTGCAACTAAAAGAGACAGGTGTTAAAGCATTCTATTGATTATGTGGCTAAAGCAGCAGATGCCAAGAAGGTTTCTCAGCCCCCTCTAGGGGTTTCATATTAACGCTTACTGCCACAAGTGCTCCAGTCTGATTCTGATCAGCCTGATGTGGATGATGATGATATGGATGAGGGCAGCTTGCTGTCCCTTAGGGTGGAGGCTCTTATTTTTGCTGTAAGAGAGGTTCTCCACATACCGGATCAGGAGGCAGAACCAGATGAAGAGTTATACTTCAATGTTAGACCCAAGTGCTCACCAACTTTTCCGGTGTCTAAGGAATTAAACTCCCTGGCCAAGGTGGCTTGGTTGAACCCTATTAAGAAATAAAAAATTCCTCAGAGGTTTTTAACTACTTTTCCCCTCCCAGCTGAGGACAGGAAAGTATGGGAAAACCCCCCAGTCAGTCGATACGTCTGTATCCAGACTATCTAAGAAATTGGTACCACCAGTACCAGGGGCTATATTCCTGAAAGAGCCGGCTGACCATAAAATGGAGACCATGCTCAAGGCAATTTATTCGGCAGCAGACGCTGCACAACATCCCACAATAATTGTAGGTGGATTTTCAGGGTGATAATCAAGTGGTCTGATACTGTTATTGACGGTTTAGACCCTCTTCCCCGGGATGAGGTTATTACTCTGCTGCAACATATACAGGATGCTGCAAATTTTATGAGCGAGGCTATTAAAGAGTTGTGTAAGATAAATGACTGCACTTCTGCTATGGGTGTTTCGGCGCGCAGAGCTCTGTGGTTACGTCAGTGGTCGGCTCACGCTGATTCCAAAAAGGGTGTAGAAAATATTCCCTCTACAGGTGATGCCTTGTTTGGAGACAAATTAAATAAATGGATCTCCCAAGCAACGGCGGGTAAGTCTAGACGTTCTTACACCGGACCCTCCATGCAGTCCTTTTGTGTGGCAAGGTTCAGAGGCAGGGGCCGAGGGGTCTCCACCACTTCTAGAATATCTTGTGGTAAGTCTCGTAAACCTGCACCTGCTGTCTTCCTGGACCCGACCACCAGATCCCCTGCCGCTAAGCCTTCCGTGTGACGGTTGGCCCCACCGGTAAGGCGATTTTCAGGTAGGTGCTCGCCTTCAACACTTCGCCCACATGTGGGCAGAGTCCTGCCGGGATCCTTGTGTGAGGGACCTAATTTCCCAAGGATACCAGGTGAAATTTCAAACACTCCCTCCTCACAGGCTTTTCAAGTTGGGTTTACCAGCTTTACCCGCAGCAAAAGTTACCTTGCAAGAGGCTATTCAAAACTTTTGCAGACAGGGGTGGTAGTTCCTGTACCTCCTCCGTTACACAACGGTTTTTACTCCAGTCTTTTTGTCGTTCCCAAACTGAACGGTTCTTGAACCTGAAGTCTCTAAACCTGTTTCTGTGGGTGTTCAAATTCAAGATGGAATCCCTGCGGGCGGTGGTGTCCGCTTTGTAGGAGGGGAAGTTCCTGGTGTCTCTGGATGCCAAGGATGCTTACCTGCACATTCTGGTGTGGCCCCCTCATTAGGCTTACCTCAGGTTCGCCATATTGAACGACCATTTCCAGTTTCAGGCCTTACCCTTTGGATTGTCTACAGCTCCGAGGGTCTTCACCAAAGTCATGGCGGAGATGATGCTGCAAGTGCGCATGATGGGAGTCAACATAGTCCCTACTTGGACGATCTCCTAATAAAGGCTGTGTCCAAGGGAGCGTCTGCTGCACAGCATCAATCTGACGATTCGCCTACTTATGGATCATGGGTGGATCCTACATTTTTCAGAAATCTCACCTGGAAATGACCCAGCGTCTTCAGTTCCTGGGAATGATACTGTATCTCAAAAGGTGTTTCTCCCGGTGGACAATGCTTTGACTATCCAGGCTATGATCCGCTCGGTGCTCCGTCCTCGCAAGGTATCCATACATCTTTGCATCAGATTACTGGGCAAGATGGTGGCTGCTTACGAGGCAATCTAATACAGCGTATTTCAACTGGATCTGCTGGACAAATGGTCGGGTTCTCACCTTCACATGCATCAGGAAGTGACCTTATCTCCGATAGCCCGGAGTTCAGTATTATGATGGCTACAAGTTCCTCACCTGGTAGAGGGCAGGAGTTTCAATATCCAGTCGTGGATTCTACTGACAACGGATGCCAGCCCCCGGGTTGGGAGGCGGTGACCCCAGGGGCCCAGTTTCATGGGATATGGTCAAAACAGGAATCTGCTCAGCCCATAAACATCCTGGAACTCAGGGCAATTTACAGTGCTCTTCTGCAGGCTTCTCATCTTCTGAAGGATCGAGTGATCCAGGTTCAGTTGGACAACACCATGGCTGTGGTGTACATAAACCGACAAGGGGGAACGAGAAGCATAGCGGCGATGCGAGAGGTGTCAAAAATCCTCCTCTGGGTAGAGACCAACGCAAGGGCCTTCTCAGCCATATTCATTCTGGGAGTGGACAACTGGGAAGCAGACTTCCTCAGCAGGCACGACCTCCATCCGTGGGAATGGGGCCTACATCCTCCAGGTGTTTCAACAGTTAATTCACCGATGGGGCTGTCCGCAGATAGATCTGATGACTTTTCGTCTCAACAAGAAGCTATGCCTTTACTGTTCCAGAACGAGGGATCCACAGGCTGTAGCAGTGGACGCACCTGTTTGTGTACCTGTTCCCTCCTCTACTGCTAATCCCAAGGGTGCTAAAAACGGAAAGCGTTCTGGCAATTCTAATTGTCCCAGATTGGTCTCGACGGGCGTTGTTCTCTGTTCTCCTGTCAATGTCTCTGCAGGATCCCTGGACTCTGCTGCTCCTAGACGTTCTTCTTCTGCAAGATCCATTCGTCTATCTAGACTTACAGCGGCTACGTTTGATGGCTTGGTAGTTGAGAGGGAGATTCTAGCATGAAAGGGTCTTCCCTCCCGGGATATTTCCACCATGGTCCAGGCCAGGAAGATGGTTACGTCAAAACATTATCGTCGTATCTGGAAAAACTATGTTTCCTGGTGTGAAAGTAGAAAGGTTTCTCCCGTGGAATTTAGAATTGGTCGTTTTCTACTTTTCCTGCAAGCGGGAGTGGATATGGGCCTACGTTTAGGCTCCATCAAAGTCTAGATTTCGGCGCGCTCTATTCTCTTCCAGAAACAGCTTTCCATGTTGCCGGAAGTAGACTTTCCTAAAGGGAGTTCTTCATATGCAACCGCCCTTTGTGCCTCCCATGGCTCCGTGGGACCTCAATGTGGTTCTGTCCTATCTCCAATCGGATTGGTTTGAACCCTTACATAGGGTGCAGTTAAAATTTCTCACCTGAAAGACGGTGATGTTATTGGCATTGGCGTCTGCCAGGCTTGTCTCTGAATTAGGGGCCTTATCTTGTAAGAGCTCTTATTTGTTTTTTAATGAGGACAGGGCGGAACTTAGGACCCGTCCGCAGTTTTTGCCTTAAGTGGTGTCGGCTTTTCATGTGAATCAGCCAATTGTGGTTCCAGTGTTGTCTGACGCTTCCGTTGGTCCTGAGTACTCGGATGTGGTCAGGGCTCTGAAGATTTATGTCAAAAGGATGGCCCGTCATCGGAAATGTGACTCGCTGTTTGTCCTTTGTTATGCCTCCAAGATTGGTTGGCCAGCTTCCAAGCAATCTATTGCTCGTTGGCTCAGGTTGACCATTCAACAAGCCTATACTTCGGCGGCTCTGCCCTTACCGAAGTCGGTTCAGGCCCACTCGACAGGGTCTGTGTGGTCTTTCTGGGCGGGTGCCCAGGGTATATCTGCCCTACAGTTGTGCTGTGCTGCAACTTGGTCTGGTTCGAACACGTTTGTTAAATTCTATAAGTTCTATACCTTGGCCAAGGATGACCTTCAATTTGGTCAGGCGGTTTTACAGAGGTCTCAGCACTCTCACACCCGTTTGGGAGCTTTGGGACTTCCCTATGGTACTAAAGTACAAGACCCCAGTATCCACTAGGACGTAAGAGAAAATAGGAATTTAACACCTACCGGTAATTCCTTTTCTCCTAGTCCGTAGTGGATACTGGGCGCTCGCCTCAGGTGCTTTGTTCCCACTTACCTGTGTAAGTATTTGGTTGGACCGAAATTGCGGTCCCATTATGTTGTTGGGATAGCTTTGCTATCCAGGTTAGGTTGGTGTTGCTATCCTCTGTTCTGGTTAGCGCCCTGCTTTTTGTTTATGGTTGTGTGTTGGCTTTTTGCCTCACCACTGTTGTGTTGTTCTTCTCTCATATTATGTCCGTCTCCTCGGGCACAGTTTTCCTAGGCTGAGTCTGGTAAGAGGGGCATAGAGGGGAGGAGCCAACACACACACACACACACACACACACACACACACACACACACACACACACACACTAAAGGTTTTTAAAGTGTCAGGCTCCAGTGGACCCAATCTATACCCGATGGTACTAAAGTACAAGAACCCAGTATCCACTATGGACTACGAGAAAAGAAATTACCGGTAGGTATTAAATTCCTATTTTTGTATCATCTGTAATGAGGCACAAGGATCATATGCACCCATCAGCCATAACATTAAAAACACATGTTTAATATTGTCGAGGTCCCCTTCATGCTGCCAAAAGAGCTCTGTCCTGTGGCAACTGGCGCCAAAAGGTTAGCAGCCAATCCTTTAAGTCCTTTACGTTGCGTTGTGGGCGTCCATGGTTTGGACCTCTTTTCCAGTACTTCCCACTGATACTCAATTAGATTGATATCTAGGGAATTTGGGGGACTAGTTAACATCTTGAGCTTTTTTGTCCTGTAACTTAAATCATTTGTGAACAAATTTAGCAATTTGTCAGGACACATTATCCTGCTGAATTAGGCCACTGCCATAAGGGAATACTGTTGCTGTGAAGGGGTTACTTAGTATGCAACAATGTATATGTGTATGTAGTGTTCCTTCTAGGATTGAAATAGGGAAGGGCGCCGGACTTCAGGGGCATATTGTCGCGCGCCCGAAATAGGGGTGCGGCCATGTAAAATAGGGGGCGTGGCCACACACAGGTCATTTTAGTGGGCGGTGAGGCCCACAGAGGTTGCTATAGGGGGCGTCTGTGGCCTGCGATGTCACTGTTGGGGCGTCGGTGCTGGGCTTCCCCCAGCTCTCTCCCATAGCGTGAATGGATGCCGTGTGCATGCGCACAGCATCTTTACACGCTGGGAGGGCAGGAGGGGAAGGGCGGATTTTGTCTTTAAAAAATCGGGCAGGGCGCGGTGCCCTGCTAAACAGCCTAGCGTGAACAGAATGTATGTCAAAGTAACATTCATGTGAATACCAAGACCCAAGGTTTCCCAGCAGAATATTGCCCAGGGTATCACACTGCCTCTGCCTGCTTGCAGTTCAGCCATTCACATGATGTAAAAGAAAATGATACATCAGACCAGGTCACATTCTTCTATTGCTCCATTGGTGACAATCCAGTTCTCATTGTAGTTGCTTTCGTTGGTGGACAGGAGTCAAAATGGACACTGACTAGTCTTCGGTAACACAGCCCCATATGCAACAGTGATGCACTGTGTGTTTTGTTAACATCCTTTCGTTGTTGATATTAAATTGTTCAGCAATTTGTGCTACAGTAGCTCTTCTGTTGGATCGGACTAGACAGGCTAGCCTTCTCTCCCCATACACATCAATGAGCCTTGGGCACCCATGAACCGGTCACCGTTCACCGGTGTCCTTCCATGGACCACTTTTAGTAGAGACTAACCCAGTGTTTTTCAAGCGCTGTGCCGCGGCACACTGGTGTGCCGCAAGCAGTTGTCGTGTGCCGTCGCCGCCAGAGATCCCTGCTGCCATTCTCCGTCTGCTGCCGTCTTCACTATACAATGACTGCGTAACAGTAACGATTTACATTATCACTATCGGGCAGCACAGGCAGCTCTTCTACGGTCACTCTATAGTGAAGACTGTAGCTCTCCTGCGGGCCCGCCCGTGACCCCTACGATGTGGCGTGACTCATAGATCACATACACATCACCATCACGCCTGGGTAGCGTCTAGTTTCCCTTCGTGGCCCGTGCTGCTCTGCTCCTCACTGCTCCTGCCGCTAAGGGGGAAAAGAAAAAAAGGTTTGGGCCAGTGCTTTATGATTATGACAGATAGTGTGTGCAGTGCCATTACTATGGAGGTCAGTGTGTGTGGTGGCGTAACTATGGGGGTCAGTGTGTCTGGTGGCATTACTGTGGGTGTCAGTGTGTTTGGCATTACTATGGGGGTCAGTCTCTGGTGGCATTACTGTGGGTGTCAGTGTGTTTGGGGGCATTACTATGGGGGTCAGTGTCTCTGGTGGCAGTACTGTAGGTGTCAGTGTGTTTGGTGGCATTACTGTGGGTGTCAGTGTATCTGGTGGCATTACTGTCGGTGTCAGTGTGTTTGGTGGCATTACTATGCAGGTCAGTGTGTCTGGTGGCATTACTGTGGGGGTCGGTGTGTGTGGTGGTATTACTATGGGTGGCAATGTGTGCAATTACTATGGGGGACAGTGTGTGCAATTACTATGGGGGACAGTGTGATGGCATTACTATGAGGGTCAATGTGTGGCATTACTGTGGCAGACAGTGTGCAAGTACTGTGCATTATTTTAATTGGGGACAATGTGTGTGTGTGTGTTTCCCCTTGGGGACAAATATGTTTGTTTTATTTCCCTGTGTGTGTGTGTGTGTGTGTGTGTGTGTGTGTGTTATTTTTCCGTGGGGTACCGATGGTGTGCATTGGCAATTTTTAAAATCTTTTTGCTGTGCCGCTAACTGAAAAAGGTTGAAAATCACTGGACTAATCACTGTATACCGACCCTGTCATCTAACTTCACAATTTGGGTCTAGTCGAAGTCTCTAAAATCCTTGTGTGTGTGTGTATGTATATATGTATGTACAGATGAGTCATTGCTCATCTTACTTGTGATTTCTAATAGTAGTTTGGCACAAATAGTGTGCCCGCTGCCATGCACGTGCATTTCATAAGCACTTGTGATCAATAGGATTGCATGGTTGTGTACACTTCCGATGCAGAATGGGTCACACAGAGGCGCAGCTAGTCTTAATCGCGATATATATATATATATATGTATATAGATTCTGTAGTCCGGCACTCAATGAAATATAAGGCAATCTTACCCCGGTGTCACGTCCTAGGCAGGAACCATGCAAATGTAGAAATACAGAGGGGACGGCACTCAGAGGATTTTTTCAAATATTGTATTCAAGTATAAAACATACTTAGTGATCCATCAACGTTTCGGTGTACGACAACACCGTCTTCAGGATGTAGACAACACAGTGACAAAAAGTGAAATGACAATACATACATATCATGACTTACCCCGCTTTTATATGTTCCCTCTTCAATCTACACCAGTGTCACGCACGCCAGTATCGTATCGCGCGCCCCTGCACCGGAGCGCACAGTGGTGATGTCACGCCTCCCCTCCCATCACGTGAGAAGGCATGCGTTCCACCCCCCACACAGTGCGCGTCCGTTGCCATGGGGACTGAAGTACATTGCCATGCGGGTAACAGGGCGCATATACAATGTCAGCCTGATTCCGTCATTGGCAATGTGTCAGGGTCCGCGGTGTGTATCGATGTCTGACATATGTGAACAAACATTAAAAGATATTAAAAAACCGTAGCAGACGTGTTACAAAGAACACATCTCCACGCATCTAACTGATTTAATTGGACCATTTAGTGCATTAATGGATTGAACCAAATATTCAAATTCTGTCTGGGTGCCCGCCCAAAAAATAATTAAATCATCTATGTACCTAAGGAACAGCTTTGCATGTTGCATGAATAAAGCATTGTCATAAAATAGAATCTGTTCCTGTAGGTACATATAGATGTTAGCATATGTAGGAGAGATGTTAGATCCCATAGAACAACCAGATTTTTGCAAGTAGTATTTTCCATCAAACAAAAAGTAATTTCTATACAGTACCAATGTGAGCAACTGTAAAATAAAAGTTATTGGAGGTCCGCAATAATACCGACTAGTTTCCAGGAAACTTTCTACCGCTTTTAGCCCATCTTGATGGGGTATTGATGTGTATAAATTTTTCACATCTAATGTGCACATAAGTAAGTTATGATCGAGGACATACCATGGCTAGTGTCAAATACATGATTATTGATCACCTCCCAGAAAATCGAAGAGGTGGTGACCGTAATAAACAGCTCCTGATTATGGAGGCTAAATGGATTACACGCCTAGACACTGTATGGCCACGGGGTTTAAATGAAAAGATCTGCTGGAACTCTTTGGTATAATCAATATATTGAGTAGTATATATCTAGCTAACGCTTGAACAATAATGTAATACATATGCGTTTTCATTTATTATATAGATATAATGGAATGTTGAATAGAATATATATGTCAGTTAGATGCGTGGAGATGTGTTCTTTGTAACACGTCTGCTACGGTTTTTTAATATCTTTTAATGTTTGTTCACATATGTCAGACATCGATACACACCGCGGACCCTGACACATTGCCAATGACGGAATCAGGCTGACATTGTATATGCGCCCTGTTACCCGCATGGCAATGTACTTCAGTCCCCATGGCAACGGACGCGCACTGTGTGGGGGGTGGAACGCATGCCTTCTCACGTGATGGGAGGGGAGGCGTGACATCACCACTGTGCGCTCCGGTGCAGGGGCGCGCGATACGATACTGGCGTGCGTGACACTGGTGTAGATTGAAGAGGGAACATATAAAAGCGGGGTAAGTCATGATATGTATGTATTGTCATTTCACTTTTTGTCACTGTGTTGTCTACATCCTGAAGACGGTGTTGTCGTACACCGAAACGTTGATGGATCACTAAGTATGTTTTATACTTGAATACAATATTTGAAAAAATCCTCTGAGTGCCGTCCCCTCTGTATTTCTATATATGTATATATATATATATATATGTATACTCTGTGTGTGTGTGTGTGTGTGTGTGTGTGTGTATGTATATATATGTGTGTGTGTATATATATATATATATATATATATATATATATATATATATATTTCTCTGACGTCCTAGTGGATGCTGGGAACTCCGTAAGGACCAGGGGGATAGACGGGCTCCGCAGGAGACTGGCCACTCTAAAAGAAAGATTAGGTACTATCTGGTGTGCACTGGCTCCTCCCTCTATGCCCCTCCTCCAGACCTCAGTTGGAATCTGTGCCCGGCCAGAGCTGGGTGCTCCTAGTGGGCTCTCCTGAGCTTGCTAGAAAGAAAGTATTTGTTAGGTTTTTTATTTTCAGTGAGATCTGCTGGCAACAGACTCACTGCTACGTGGGACTGAGGGGAGAGAAGCAAACCTACCTGCGTGCAGCTAGCTTGTGCTTCTTAGGCTACTGGACACCATTAGCTCCAGAGGGTTCGAACACAGGGCCTGACCTCGATCGTCCGTTCCCGGAGCCGCGCCGCCGTCCCCCTTGCAGAGCCAGAAAACAGAATAAGGAGATGAAATCGGCGGCAGAAGACTCCGGTGTTCATTAAGGTAGCGCACAGCGCTGCAGCTGTGCGCCATTGCTCCCACAGCACACCACACACTCCGGTCACTGTAGGGTGCAGGGCGCTGGGGGGGGCGCGCGCTGGGCAGCAATTATATTACCTTTTGGCTAAATATACACATAATACAGTCACCTAACTGTATATGTGTAAAAACCCCCGCCATTAAGTTAAAGAAAACGCGGGACAGAAGCCCGCCGCTGAGGGGGCGGGGCCTTCTTCCTCAGCACACCAGCGCCATTTTCCCTTCACAGCTCCGCTGGAAGCACGCTTCCCAGGCTCTCCCCTGCAGTATCCAGGTACAAGACGGGTTAAAAAGAGAGGGGGTGCACATAAATTTAGGCGCAAATCGATACAAACAAGCAGCTATTGGGAAAATCACTTATTAGCAGTGTAAATCCCTGTGTTATATAGCACTGTGGTGTGTGCTGGCATACTCTCTCTCTCTGTCTCCCCAAAGGACTTTGTGGGGTCCTGTCCTCAGTCTGAGCATTCCCTGTGTGTGTGCGGTGTGTCGGTACGGCTGTGTCGACATGTTTGATGAGGGTTACGTGGAGGCGGAGCAGGGGCAGTTAGATGTGGTGTCGCCCCCGACGGGGCCGACACCTTATTGGATGGATATGTGGAAGGTCTTAACCGACAGTGTCAACTCCTTACATAAAAAGTTTGATGACGCAGCAGCCTTGGGACAGCCGGAGTCTCAGCCCGCGCCTGCCCAGGCGACTCAGAAGCCGTCAGGGGCTCATAAACGCCCGCTAGCTCTGATGGTAGACACAGATGTCGACACGGAGTCTGACTCCAGTGTGGATGAGGATGAGACAAATGTTCAGTCTACAAAAGCCATCCGATGCATGATTACTGCAATGAAAGATGTATTGCACATTTCTGATATTAACCCGGTTACCACCAAGAGGGGTATTATGTTTGGGGAGAAAAAGCAGCCAGTGACTTTTCCCCCATCTGATGAATTAAATGATTTGTGTGAAGAAGCGTGGAGTTCCCCTGATAAGAAACTAGTGATTTCTAAGAGGTTACTGATGGCGTACCCTTTCCCGCCAATAGATAGGTTACGTTGGGAAACATCCCCTAGGGTGGACAAGGCGCTCACACGCTTATCTAAAAGGGTGGCACTGCCGTCTCAGGATACGGCCGCCCTAAAGGATCCTGCGGATAGAAAGCAGGAAGCTATCCTGAAGTCTGTGTATACACACTCTGGTACTCTACTGAGACCTGCTATTGCTTCAGCCTGGATGTGTAGTGCTGCAGCAGCATGGACTGATACCCTGTCAGACAACATTGATTCCCTCGACAGGGATACTATTTTGCTAACCATCGAACATATAAAAGACGTCGTCTTATATATGCGGGATGCACAGAGGGACATTTGCCTGCTGGCATCTAGAATTAATGCAATGTCCATTTCTGCCAGGAGAGTATTATGGACTCGGCAGTGGACAGGTGATGCAGATTCTAAAAAACACATGGAGGTTTTGCCTTATAAGGGTGAGGAATTGTTTGGGGACGGTCTCTCGGACCTCGTATCCACAGCAACTGCTGGGAAGTCGACTTTTTTGCCTCAGGTTCCCTCACAGCCTAAGAAAGCACCGTATTATCAAATGCAGTCTTTTCGGCCTCAGAAAGGCAAGCGGGTCAGAGGAGCATCCTTTCTGGCCAGAGGCAAGGGTAGAGGAAAGAAGCTGCACCAGGCAGCCTGTTCCCAGGAACAAAAATCCTCCCCTGCTTCCACTAAGTCCACCGCATGACGTTGGGGCTTCACAGGCGGAGCCAGGTGCGATGGGGGCGCGTCTCCGAAACTTCAGCAACCAGTGGGTTCGCTCACAAATGGATCTATGGGTTGTACAAATTGTATCTCAGGGATACAAGCTGGAGTTCGAGGCGACTCCCCCTCGCCGTTACCTCAAATCAGCCTTGCCAGCTGCTCCCAGGGAAAGGGAGGTAGTACTGGCGGCTGTACCTCCAGCAGGTGATAATCAAGGTCCCCCTCCATCAACAGGGCAGGGGTTACTATTCCACAATGTTCGTGGTACCGAAACCGGACGGTTCGGTGAGACCCATCCTGAATTTAAAATCCTTGAACACTTATATAAAGAAGTTCAAGTTCAAAATGGAATCGCTCAGGGCGGTTATTGCAAGCCTGGAAGAGGGGGATTTTATGGTGTCGCTGGACATCAAGGATGCTTACTTGCATGTCCCCATTTTCCCACCTCACCAGGAGTACCTCAGGTTTGTGGTACAGAACTGTCATTACCAATTCCAGACGTTGCCGTTTGGTCTCTCCACGGCTCCGAGAATATTTACCAAGGTAATGGCCGAAATGATGATACTCCTTCGAAGAAAGGGAGTTATAATTATCCCGTACTTGGACGATCTCCTCATAAAGGTGAGGTCCAAAGAGCAGTTGTTGGTCAGCGTAGCACTCTCTCAGGAAGTGTTGCAACAGCACGGCTGGATTCTGAATATCCCAAAGTCGCAGCTGATCCCTACGACGCGTCTGCTTTTCCTGGGAATGATTCTGGACACAGAACAGAAGAAGGTGTTTCTCCCGGAGGAGAAGGCCCAGGAATTGTCATCTCTGGTCAGGGACCTCCTGAAACCAAAACAGGTGTCGGTGCATCACTGCACGCGAGTCCTGGGAAAGATGGTGGCTTCTTACGAAGCAATTCCCTTCGGCAGGTTCCATGCAAGGATCTTTCAGTGGGATCTGTTGGACAAATGGTCCGGATCGCATCTTCAGATGCATCGGTTGATCACCCTGTCCCCAAGGGCCAGGGTGTCTCTGCTGTGGTGGCTGCAGAGTGCTCATCTTCTCGAGGGACGCAGGTTCGGCATACAGGACTGGATCCTGGTGACCACGGATGCAAGCCTCCGAGGATGGGGGGCAGTCACTCAGGGAAGAAACTTCCAGGGACAGTGGTCAAGTCTGGAGACTTCTCTACACATAAATATATTGGAACTAAGGGCCATCTACAACGCCCTGAGTCAAGCAGAGCCCCTGCTTCAAAACCAATCTGTGCTGATTCAGTCAGACAACATCACGGCGGTCGCCCATGTAAACCGCCAGGGCGGCACAAGAAGCAGGATGGCAATGGCAGAAGCCACAAGGATTCTTCGATGGGCGGAGAATCACGTGCTAGCACTGTCAGCAGTGTTCATTCCGGGAGTGGACAACTGGGAAGCAGACTTTCTCAGCAGGCACGACCTCCACCCGGGAGAGTGGGGACTTCATCAAGAAGTCTTCACACAGATTGTAAATCGTTGGGAACTGCCACAGGTGGACATGATGGCGTCCCGCCTCAACAAAAAGCTAAAAAAATATTGCGCCAGGTCAAGGGACCCTCAGGCGATAGCTGTGGACGCACTAGTGACACCGTGGGTGTACCAGTCGGTTTATGTGTTCCCTCATCTTCCTCTCATACCCAAGGTACTGAGGATAGTAAGAAAGAGAGGAGTAAGAACTATACTCATCGTTCCGGATTGGCCAAGAAGAACTTGGTACCCAGAACTACAAGAAATGATCTCAGAGGACCCATGGCCTCTGCCTCTCAGACGGGACCTGTTACAGCAGGGGCCCTGTCTGTTCCAAGACTTACCGCGGCTGCGTTTGACGGCATGGCGGTTGAATGCCGGATCCTAGCGGAAAAGGGCATTCCGGATGAAGTTATTCCTACGCTGATAAAGGCTAGGAAAGATGTGACCGCAAAACATTATCACCGTATAGGGCGAAAATATGTTGCTTGGTGTGAGGCCAGGAAGGCCCCTACAGAGGAATTCCAGCTAGGTCGATTCCTGCACTTCCTACAGTCAGGAGTGACTATGGGCCTAAAATTAGGTTCCATAAAGGTCCAGATTTCGGCCCTATCTATTTTCTTTCAAAAAGAACTGGCTTCACTGCCTGAAGTTCAGACGTTTGTTAAGAGAGTGCTGCATATTCAGCCCCCTTCTGTGCCTCCAGTGGCACCTTGGGATCTTAACATTGTGTTGGATTTCCTGAAATCACACTGGTTTGAGCCACTTAAGACCGTGGAGCTAAAGTATCTCACGTGGAAGGTGGTCATGCTGTTGGCCTTGGCTTCAGCTAGGCGTGTGTCAGAATTGGCGGCTTTGTCATGTAAAAGCCCGTATCTGATCTTCCATATGGACAGGGCAGAATTGAGGACTCGTCCTCAATTTCTCCCAAAGGTGGTGTCAGCGTTTCATTTGAACCAACCTATTGTGGTGCCTGCGGCTACTCGGGACTTGGAGGCTTCCAAGTTGCTGGACGTAGTCAGGGCTTTGAAAATCTATGTAGCCAGGACGGCTGGAGTCGGGAAAACTGACTCGCTGTTTATCCTGCATGCACCCAACAAACTGGGTGCTCCGGCTTCAAAGCAAACTATTGCGCGCTGGTTCTGTAACACGATTCAGCAAGCTCATTCTGCGGCAGGGTTACCGCATCCTAAATCAGTTAAAGCCCATTCCACAAGGAAGGTGGCCTCTTCTTGGGCGGCTGCCCGAGGGGTCTCGGCTTTACAGCTTTGCCGAGCTGCTACTTGGTCGGGTTCAAACACATTTGCTAAGTTCTACAAGTTTGATACCCTGGCTGAGGAGGACCTTGCCTTTGCTCATTCGGTGCTGCAGAGTCATCCGCACTCTCCCGCCCGTTTGGGAGCTTTGGTATAATCCCCATGGTCCTTACGGAGTTCCCAGCATCCACTAGGACGTCAGAGAAAATAAGAATTTACTCACCGGTAATTCTATTTCTCGTAGTGGATGCTGGGTGCCCGTCCCAAGTGCGGACTCTCTGCAATACATGTATATAGTTATTGCTTAACTAAAGGGTTATTGTTATGAGCCATCTGTTACTGAGGCTCAGTTGTTGTTCATACTGTTAACTGGGTATGGCTATCACAAGTTGTACAGTGTGGCTGGTATGAGCCTTACCCTGGATTCCAAATCCTTTCCTTGTTGTGTCAGCTCTTCCGGGCCTAGTTTCCTTAACTGAGGTCTGGAGGAGGGGCATAGAGAGAGGAGCCAGTGCACACCAGATAGTACCTAATCTTTCTTTTAGAGTGCCCAGTCTCCTGCGGAGCCCGTCTATCCCCCTGGTCCTTACGGAGTTCCCAGCATCCACTACGGACTACGAGAAATAGAGTTACCGGTGAGTAAATTCTTATTTTTTATATATATTTATATATATATATATATATATATATATATATATATATATATATATATATATATATATATATATATATATATAAAATATATGTATGTATGTGTGTGTGTGTATATATATATATGTATGTGTGTGTGTGTGTGTGTGTGTGTATATATATATATATATGTGTGTGTATATATGTATGTGTGTGTGTGTATATATATATATATATATATATATATACACACACATATGCGCACACACGCAATGCGTGTGTCATTTATATATACACTATATGGACAAAAGTATTTGGCCACACCTGTTAATTATTGAATTTAGGTTTTGCTGTCACACCCGTGGTCACCGGTGTATAAATCATACACCTAGCCATGCAGTCTCCATTTGCAAACATTTGTGATACAAAATGGGTCGCTCTGAAGAGCTCAGTGACTTCAAGCGTGGTACTGTGATAGGATGCCACCTTTGCAATAAGATGAAATGTCATCTCTGCTGAATATTCCAATGTCAACTGTAAGTGACATTATTATAAAGTTGAAGCGTTTAGGAACAACAGCAACGGAATGGAATACCACATAAAACTGGAGCGAGGTCAACATGGTGCGTAAAAGGTGCAAAGCTTTGCTGATTCCGTAGCTGAAGAGTGTTTAACTTAATACCATTAATGTAAACACAAAAACTTTGTGTTGGGAGCTTAGTGGAATGGGTTTATCCAGCCGAGCAGCTGCATGTAAACCTCAGGTCATCATTCCAATGTCACGCATTGGATGTAATGGTGTAAAGCACACCGGCACTGGACTGTGAAGCAGTGGAAACGTGTTCTGTGGAGTGACAAACCACGCTTCTCTGTTTAGCAGTCAGGTGAGCGAATCTCTGTTTGGTGGATGCTTGGAGAATGTTACTGCCCTGACTGCTTTATGCCAACTGTGACGTTTGATGGAAGAGGGATAATGATATGTGGCTGTTTTTCAGGGTTTCTGCTAGGCCCCTTATCTCCAGTGAAAGGCAATATTAATGCTTCAGCATACCAAGACATTTTTTGGACAATGCTATGCTTCCAACTTTGTGGCAAAAGTTTCCAACATGACTGTGCCCCAGTGCACAAAAGCAAGGACTATAAAAACCTGGTTTGATGTAGATGAACTTGACTGGCCAGCATAGAGCATGCCTTCTTGTCCATCGTTAGTGCCTGACCCCATAAATGCTGTACAGAATGAATGGGCACAAATTCCCACAGAAACACTCCAAAATCCTGTGGAAAGCCTTCCAAGAAGAGTAGAAGCTGTTATAGCTGCAAAAAGGGACCATCTCCATATTAAAATATACGTATTTGAATACAATGTCATGACCGTCCCTGTTTGTTTAATGGTCAGGTGTCTGAATACTTTTGTCCATATAGTGTGTATGTATATATAGATGTATAAGAACTTTCTTTTTCTTTATTTTTTTTCAGTGGCATTCATAAAAGTGAATGTCTTTTTCCTGCGTGTTTATTTTGGTGGGCATGCCCTGCAGCCTGGCACAGCTGCGGGTATGTGACTGATCAAAACAGAGCAGATGTAAGACCCTTCCTTATGAAGGGAGGGTGGGTATGTCACTTGCTTGTCCGTATCGGAGGGTGAGGAGGACTATAAGGTATAAAAGGCTGTCTGGGTCATTTATCTGTATAACAGACACTGGGAAAGCTGGCTAGTGACCAGGGAGTAGATCTGTTAATAGGGCCATGAGCATCTTACTGTGTAATTGTTACTGGTCTGCGGTCATCCTGACAGATTGACGTAAGGCTATACATACATACATACATACATACATATATATATATATATATATATATATATATATATATATGTATGTATGTGTTTTTCTCTAACGTCCTAGTAGATGCTGGGGACTCCGTAAGGACCATGGGGAATAGACGGGCTCCGCAGGAGACTGGGCACTCTAAAGAAAGATTAGGTACTATCTGGTGTGCACTGGCTCCTCCTTCTATGCTCCTCCTCCAGACCTCAGTTAGAATCTGTGCCCGGCCAGAGCTGGGTGCTCCTAGTGGACTATCCTGAGCCTGCTAGTAAAAGAAAGTATTTGTTAGGTTTTTTTTTTTCAGTGAGCTTCTGCTGGCAACAGACTCACTGCTATGAGGGACTGAGGGGAGAGAAGCAAACCTACCTGTCTACAGCTAGGTTGCGCTTCTTAGGCTACTGGACACCGTTAGCTCCAGAGGGTTCGAACACAGGCATCTGTCCTCGATCGTCCGTTCCCGGAGCCGCGCCGCCGTCCCCCTCGCAGAGCCAGAAGAACAGAAGCTTGAAGACGGCGAAAACGGCGGCTGAAGACTCCTGTCTTCATTTAAGGTAGCGCACAGCACCGCAGCTGTGCGCCATTGCTCCCAGCACACTTTCACACTCCGGTCACTGTAGGGTGCAGGGCGCTGGGGGGGGCGCCCTGGGCAGCAATTGAAGTACCTTTTTGGCATAACATACATATATACAGTCAGGCACTGTATATATGTAAAAAACCCCGCCATTTTTTTCACGCAGAAGCGGGACAGAAGCCCGCCGCTGAGGGGGCGGGGCCTTCTTCCTCAGCACACCAGCGCCATTTTCTCTTCACAGCTCCGCTGGAAGGACGCTCCCCAGGCTCTACCCTGCAGTATCCAGGTACAAGAAGGGTAAAAAAGAGAGGGGGGGCACATAAATTTAGGCGCAAAAGACATAAAATCGGCAGCTATTGGGTAATCACTTATTATAGTGAATATCCCTGGGTTATATAGCGCTGTGGTGTGTGCTGGCATACTCTCTCTCTGTCTCCCCAAAGGCCTATGTGGGGTCCTGTCCTCAGTCAGAGCATTCCCTGTGTGTGTGCTGTGTGTCGGTACGGCTGTGTCGACATGTTTGATGAGGAGGGTTACGTGGAGGCGGAGCAAGTGCGGATAAATGTGGTGTCGGGGCCGACACCTGATTGGATGGATATGTGGAAGGTCTTAAATGATAATGTCAGCTCCTTGCATAAAAGGTTTGATGACGCTGCAGCCATGGGACAGCCGGGGTATCAACCCGGGCCTGCCCAGGCGACTCAGAGGCCGTCAGGGTCTCATAAACGCCCACTATCTCAGATGGTTGACACAGATGCCGACACGGAGTACGACTCCAGTGTCGACGATGATGAGGCACAATTACAGCCTAAGATGACCAAGGCCATCCGCTACATGATTATTGCAATGAAAGATGTATTGCACATTTCAGAGGTTAACCCTGTCCCTGACAAGAGGGTGTATATGTTTGGGGAGAAAAAGCAGGCAGTGACTTTTCCCCCCGTCACATGAATTAAATGAGTTATGTGAAGAAGCGTGGAGTTCCCCTGATAAGAAAGTGGTGATTTCCAAAAAATTACTGCTGGCGTACCCTTTCCCGCCAACGGACAGGTTACGTTGGGAATCCTCCCCTAGGGTAGACAAGGCGCTGACACGCTTATCTAAGAAGGTGGCCCTGCCGTCTCAGGATACGGCCGCCCTAAAGGATCCTGCGGATAGGAAGCAGGAAGCTATCTTGAAGTCAGTGTATACACACTCTGGTACTCTACTGAGACCAGCTATTGCTTCAGCCTGGATGTGTAGCGCTGTAGCAGCATGGACAGATACTCTGTCAGAGGACATAGATGCCCTGGACAGGGATACTGTCTTGCTAACCCTGGGCCATATAAAAGAGATGCTGATTCTAAAAAACACATGGAGGTTTTGCCTTATAAGGGTGAGGAATTGTTTGGGGACGGCCTCTCGGACCTTGTGTCCACAGCGACAGCTGGAAAGTCGACTTTCTTGCCTCAGGTTTCCTCACAACCTAAGAAAGCACCGTATTGTCAAATGCAGTCCTTTCGTTCTCAGAGAAGCAAGAATGTCAGAGGTGCATCCTTTCTTGCCAGAGGCAGGGGTAGAGGAAAGAAGCTGCGCCATGCAGCTAGTTCCCAGGAACAAAAGTCCTCCCCGGCTTCCACTAAGTCCACCGCATGACGCTGGGGCTCCACAGGCGGAGCCAGGAGCGGTGGGGGCGCGTCTCCGAAAATTCAGCAACCAGTGGGTTCGCTCACAGGTGGATCCTTGGGCTATACAAATTGTATCTCAGGGATACAAGCTGGAGTTCGAAGTGACTCCCCCTCACCGTTA
Organism: Pseudophryne corroboree; assembly: GCF_028390025.1. Lineage (NCBI taxonomy): Eukaryota > Metazoa > Chordata > Amphibia > Anura > Myobatrachidae > Pseudophryne > Pseudophryne corroboree. The sequence continues at coordinate 463,990,857 of NC_086449.1, forward strand.
CCTAAAATCAGCCGTGCCAGCTTCCCCCACGGAAAGGGAGGTAGTCCTGGCGGCAATTCACAAGCTGTACCTCCAGCAAGTGATAATAATGGTCCCCCTCCTTCAACAGGGTAGGGGTTACTATTCCACACTGTTTGTGGTACCGAAACCGGACGGTTCGGTAAGACCCATTCTGAATTTAAAATCCTTGAATATTTATATGAAAAAATTCAAGTTCAAAATGGAATCGCTCAGAGCGGTCATTGCAAGCCTGGAAGAGGGGGGTTTTATGGTATCTCTGGACATCAAGGATGCTTACTTGCATGTCCCCATTTATCCACCTCACCAGGTGTACCTCAGGTTTGTGGTACAGGACTGTCATTACCAATTCCAGACGTTGCCGTTTGGTCTGTCCACGGCACAGAGAGTATTTACCAAGGTAATGGCCGAAATGATGGTGCTCCTTCGGCAGCAAGGGGTTACAATTATCCCATACTTGGACGATCTCCTCATAAAGGCGAGGTCCAGGGAGCAGTTGCTGATCAGCGTAGCACACTCTCAGGAAGTGTTGCGTCAGCACGGCTGGATTCTGAACATTCCAAAGTCGCAGCTGATTCCTGCGACGCGTCTGCCCTTCCTGGGTATGATTCTGGACACAGAACAGAAGAAGGTGTTTCTCCCGGAGGAGAAGGCCCAGGAGTTAGTGACTCTAATCCGGTAACTCCTAAAACCAAAACAGGTGTCGGTGCATCACTGCACGCGAGTCCTGGGAAAGATGGTGGCCTCATACGAAGCCATTCCCTTCGGCAGGTTCCATGCGAGGATCTTTCAGTGGGATCTGTTGGACAAGTGGTCCGGATCGCATCTTCAGATGCATCGGCTGATCACCCTGTCCCCGAGGGCCAGGGTGTCTCTTCTGTGGTGGCTGCAGAGTGCTCATTTTCTCGAGGGCCGCAGGTTCGGCATAAAGGACTGGGTCCTGGTGACCACGGATGCAAGCCTCCGCGGATGGGGGCAGTCACTCAGGGAAGAAACTTCCAAGGGCTGTGGTCAAGTCAGGAGACTTGTCTGCACATACATATACTGGAACTAAGGGCCATATACAACGCCCTGAGTCAAGCGGAGCCTCTGCTTCGAGACCAACCAGTGCTGATTCAGTCAGACAACATCATCACGGCGGTCGCCCATGTAAACCGCCAGGGCGGCACAAGAAGCAGGGTGGCGATGGCAGAAGCCACAAAGATTCTTCGTTGGGCGGAGATTCACGTACAAGCACTGTCAGCAGTGTTCATTCCGGGAGTGGACAACTGGGAAGCAGACTTCCTCAGCAGACACGACCTCCACCCGGGAGAGTGGGGACTTCATCAAGAAGTCTTCACACAGATTGCAAATCGATGGGAACTGCCACAGGTGGACATGATGGCGTCCCGCCTCAACAAAAAGCTAAAAAGATATTGCGCCAGGTCAAGGGACCCTCAGGCGATTAGCTGTGTACGTGCTAGTGACACCCTGGGTGTTCCAGTTGGTATATGTGTTCCCTCCTCTTCCTCTCATACCCAAGGTACTGAGAATAGTAAGGAAAAAGAGGAGTGAGAACAATACTCATCGTTCCGGATTGGCCAAGGAGGACTTGGTACCCAGAACTACAAGAGATGATCACAGAGGACCCATGGCCTCTGCCTCTCAGACAGGACCTGTTGCAACAGGGGCCCTGTCTGTTCCAAGACTTACTGCGGCTGCGTTTGACGGCATGGCGGTTGAACGCCGGATCCTAACGGAAAAGGGCATTCCGGATGAAGTGATTCCTACGCTGATAAAAGCATTATCATCGTATATGACGAAGATATGCTGCTTGGTGTGAGGCCAGGATGGCCCCTACAGAGGAATTCCAGCTGGGTCGATTTCTGCACTTCCTACAGTCAGGTGTGACTATGGGCCTAAAATTAGGGTCCACAAAGGTCCAGATTTCGGCCCTATCCATTTTCTTTCAAAAAGAACTGGCTTCACTGCCTGAGGTTCAGACGTTTGTAAAGGGAGTACTGCATATTCAGCCCCCTTTTGTGCCACCAGTGGCACCTTGGGATCTTAACGTTGTGTTTGATTTCCTGAAATCCCACTGGTTTGAACCACTTAAGACCGTGGAACTAAAGTATCTCACGTGGAAAGTGGTCATGCTGTTGGCCTTAGCATCGGCGAGGCGTGTATCAGAATTGGCGGCTTTGTCATGTAAAAGCCCTTATTTGATCTTCCATATGGACAGGGCAGAATTGCGGACTCGTCCCCAATTTCTCCCAAAGGTGGTATCATCGTTTCATTTGAACCAACCTATTGTGGTGCCTGCGGCTACTCGGGACTTGGAGAACTCCAAGTTGCTGGACGTAGTCCGGGCTTTGAAAATATATGTTTCCAGAACGGCTGGAGTCAGGAAGACTGACTCGCTGTTTATTCTGTATGCACCCAATAAGCTGGGTGCTCCTCCTTCAAAGCAAACTATTGCTCGCTGGATCTGTAGCACGATTCAGCTGGCTCATTCTGCGTCTGGATTGCCGCATCCAAAATCAGTGAAAGCCCATTCCACAAGGAAGGTGGGCTCTTCTTGGGTGGCTGCCCGAGGGGTCTCGGCTTTACAGCTTTGCCGAGCGGCTACTTGGTCGGGTTCAAACACTTTTGCAAAGTTCTACTAGTTTGATACCCTGGCTGAGGAGGACCTTGTGTTTGCTCATTCGGTGCTGCAGAGTCATCCACACTCTCCCGATCGTTTGGGAGCTTTGGTATAATCCCCATGGTCCTTACGGAGTCCCCAGCATCCACTAGGACGTTAGAGAAAAAAAGAATTTACTCACCGGTAATTCTATTTCTCGTAGTCCGTAGTGGATGCTGGGCGCCCGTCCCAAGTGCAGACTTTCTGCAATACGTGTATATAGTTATTGCTTAATAAAGGGTTATTGTTATGAGCCATCCGTTGAATGATGCTCAGTTGTTGTTCATACTGTTAACTGGGTAAGGTTATCACGAGTTGTACGGTGTGGCTGGTATGAGTCTTACCTTGGATTCCAAAATACTTTCCTTGTAATGTCAGCTCTTCCGGGCACAGTTTCTCTAACTGAGGTCTGGAGGAGGGACATAAAGGGAGGAGCCAGAGCACACCAGAATCTAAATTCTTTCTTAAAATGCCCATGTCTCCTGCGGAGCCCGTCTATTCCCCATGGTCCTTACGGAGTCCCCAGCATCCACTACGGACTACGAGAAATAGAATTACCGGTGAGTAAATTCTTATTTTAAATATTCTTATTGGGGTATGTCGGACACATACAAGTTGCTACAATATACAGAACTGCCTTGGAATGTGTATAATGTATCATATTGATTGCTTTACTTCAGGCTTGACTGAGTAGGAATGTATTTGACTAGTCAGCATTTGAAACAGGAAATGTTTTTTTTTTCTTTTTTCTTCTTCTTCCTTAGGGAGTAAAGATATTGGAATTTAGATTCCTCTGCACCACTTACAGAGTTCACACACACAGAAACCACAGTCTAATTTACTGACTTATCACTAAAAAAAAAAAGTAAAAGGAAGTACAACATGAAGACTTTGCTCCTTTTCTAATTCTATTATTACGTGAGCATTTTAGTTCCCAAAGCGTGTAGGGATACATCTAATTCCCTTATGTTTCACAGCAGCCATGCATTAGCTGTAGCTATTAAGAGTCATATAGAAGATATCTGCAGTATATAATAATACCCCTTACACACCATCAGCTTTGAACATGGGTTATTGGCCCATGAGCGCGCATAACCCATGTTCCTGTGCGGTGTGAATGGTACCAGGGGCAATATACCGTGTTGAGCAACCCGATATTTCAACCCTGCTAGCGAGCAGGGTTGAACTCGTGTTCAACCCGGCTCGCTGTGCGGTGTGAACGGGAGCCGGGTCAGTGCGACCCGTTTCCCGTTCACAGTGTGTGGACAGGCGGCGCTTGGAGATCACGTGATCTCCCAGCACCGCCCACGCTGCAATATGCCGTGTTGCAGTCTGCGGTGTGAAAGGGGTATTGAGGCGGGTCGCACACTGCGAGCTCCCGTGTCAGGCTCCCGTGTGCGACCTGCCTTCAGACGGTGTGAAAGTGGTATAATTCTCTGTGGTCTGTGCAGTCTCTAATATGCCTGCATAGTGAGTTCCGGGGGAATGCACCTTCTATACAAAAATCAAAAAATATACTGGTAGGTTAATTGGCTCCTAACAAAATATTAACCCTGTGTGCATGTATGTACATGGCCCAAGTAATTCTTATATGCTGTCAAATTCTATGTTACCCAACAGCTCCCACTGTTAAGGGGGACAGGACAGGCCTAGTCGGAGAGAAGAATATTCCATTGGTCCACCAGGAACGGGTCAAGTATGGCAGCACGGGACAGAGCAACATAAAGGGTGGTGGAGCGGATGGGCGGGGCAATGCGATCTGGCGAGTGGGCCCTTTATTACTATCCTTACATTTTAATAGGGATTTTATGTGGTAGGCAGTAATTTCACTTGTCACATGAATCTTATTTTGAATTGTTCCAATTTGGAGGCACTGAAGGTGAAACACCAAGATCTTGAGAGAACTTCACATAGGACAATTTTTTGTTACAAGTCAAACATAATGGGGGGTATTTAATTGCCAGTGAAGGGGGCGAGTTGCTAGGACAATTTAATGCCGGAAATGGCAGCCCAACTTGCATCCTTCGCCGGGCCGATTTGCACCCCTGTTCGCTCTAAAGTGCTGCTACTCTATGGCTTGCTGACGTACTTTATGGTGTCATAAGAATTCGGCTGGGCGAACGAGTCGCCACCAATTAAATTTCTCACCAATTACTTTTTATTTTTATCATTGTATTGTTAACTTCTGGATCTGAGCTTACATTTGATTCATTAATCTCTCCGCTATGACTAATATACATAAAGATTTTTTAATGTTGTGTCTACAGTTATGCATAAGTATGTTACTTCATCCTTTGTGCTCACATAAGAATAGATACTTTTGCTTTAAACAAGCATGCCGTACTGTCCTATATGTGATGTGTGGAGCCGCAGAGGTACTGTAGATGCAGGAGCTACATTGGAATACAATAGAAATAGGTTACCTAACTTGAACATCACTAGATATTTAAAAGAGCGATTACAGCAAAGAGTTAAAGGAATAGCAGTCAGCTGCTGAAGAAAGGAGAGTTACAGGTATTTAATTAAAAATTAAATTATCAGAATAACATGTGTCCTAACATTGAGAGACTCCAAACTGGGAGGGGTAAGGGGGTACATTGCAGCAGCACGTTGGGGGTGTTTTTACAAGCAGAATGCTATATTTAACGCTACACAAATTGGATGCACCTGTCTGTGCTTCATGTAGTAGTGGAATATCTCCAAACCACCCCACAATTAGGACAGATGTGGGACTGTGCCACCGAAATGGAACATTTGAAAGGTACAGAAGGAGTTTATTGAGAGATTTATCAAATGATCTGATTTTTAAATACTTGATTTAACAGGACTGAAGGTGCAGATATGAAGAGGGAATAGGCTAACCGTAAATGCAGATCAAGAAGACTTTTTTTTATGTTTTGTCTACAAAATAGTCATCCTTGAGAGAGAGAGAGAGAGAAAGAAAACTATTAACACTTCTGATTTTGAAAAAGCTCTTATTTGCAGCATTTTTCTTCCCCACCGTATTTTGTATGTATGTATGTGTGTGTATATATATATATATATATATATATATATATGTATATATATATATATGTATAAAATTTATAATATAAAAATCTAATTTGACCGTCGCTCCACATTAGGAGGTCTTTCTCCCACTTCTCTTAGGCATATGGTCATTGATCATATTCCTCCATTGACTAGAGGAGGTAATAGATCTAAGTTGTTGTTGCAGCGAGAAGCTAAATGGATTTTTCTATTGGACACTATTAGTCCTAGAGGGCTTAATGAAAGCAGTGGTCTTAATAGCTATTTATGATAGTATATGGGTAGTTGCATTGGGTATACTGCTGGGATTATGTGGAACGTCAGTGGCTGTATGCCGTGTTTCAGTCTTATATATGTTTCATTGTATCATGATATTTGATTAGATGTCTCTAAAGCTTTCAATATAGTGAACAGAATGGTTAGGCACTTAGTCATGGTGTTATTGTATTATCAATACCGCATTCTGATGTTTTTAAAATTGTTTGTATATGGTTGTTGTTATGGTGACGGTTTTCACGGGTGACATCATCATCAAGCGCTCGGCGCGTCACAGGGGACGCCGCCGCGAACGGAGAACGTGGTGAAGGGTGAGCACTTAAATACGGTGTAAGTATGTGTATGTTTTCATGCCCTGACGAAAAAGAGAAATCTTTGAAACGTTGGCAAACAGAGGCTGTGTGTCCTGTCGTTTTTCTGACCTGAGTGCCGCCGTACACGCCAGTCTATATTAGGAAGCTATTCCAGTCTCCTCCACGGAAGGCAACGGGCAAAGGTAAAATCCACATATGCGGAGAAGTGCCGAACTTAACGAATCTATATATATATATATATATATATATATATATATATATATATATATATATATATATATATATATATATATATATAATATAAAAATCTAATTTGACCGTCGCTCCACATTAGGGAGAGAGTACCTGGGTGCCCTCTCACGGACCAGCATGGAACCATGTAGGAAATACAGAGAAGACTGGCGGCACTCCACGGATTTGCAAATAAACACAGCAGTTATATTTATATATATATATATATATATATATATATATATATATATATATATATGTTTATATATGTATGTATGTATATATATATATATATATATATATATATTTATCAACAAAATGAAAAATGAGTGATCTGAAAAGAAATATAAATCACATCCATATTTGGTGTGACTACCATGTGCCTTCAAAACTGCAGTAATTCTTCTAGGTTCACTTGCACACCATTTTTGAAGGAACTTGACAGGGAATTTATTCCAAACATCTTGGAGAACTAAACTAACCACAGATCTTTTGTGGATGTATGCTTGCTCAAATCCTTCTGCCTCTTCATGTAATCCCAGACAGACTCGATGTTGCTATCAGGGCTCTGTGGGTGCATATCATCACTTCCATTACTCCTTGTTCTTTATACTGAAGATAGTTCTTAATTACATTGGCTGTATGTTTGGGGAAACTAATTAGAATTTTAATAAAACTGCCCTAAGGGGATGAAAAGGGGGTTGACATAACGACATTAACGATGCGTGGCTTGCGTTGTGGGAATGATAACGCCCATATGGACAATCTGCTAAAAATTTGGATTGCACCTCCAGTGTGTAGAATTTAATTAACTACGAAAATGCTCCTGTCACTGTTTACCGTATCTGCTACAAGGGGATGAGGTCAATTTACCTACAATCAAAATCCTGACGGTCAAAATATTGACAACCATTGACTGACGGTCAAAATACAGACAAGGTCAAAATCCTGACATGGTAAAATAACATTTCCTCAGCGGGGTACACTGGGTTCCACAGGGAATAACATCGGGGTGTAGAGTAGGATCTTGATCCGAGGCACCAGTAGGCGAAAAGCTTTGACTGTTCCCAAGATGCTCAGCGCTGCCTCCTCTATAACCCCGCCTCTGTGCACAGGAGCTCAGTTTGTAAATTAGTGCCTGCAGTGCAGGCAGCTAACAGGCAGGGCTGCTCCAGCAGCCCTGAAAAGAGTTACCTTTTGGATTGACCATGGCTCCACGAGAATTCACAAAGGTCATGGCGGTTATGACGGCCCTACTCCGCCGTCAAGGTGTCAGGATCCTACAGTATTTGGACGATTTGCTGATCGTGTCGAATTCCCCAGAAATTCTCCTCCGTCATCTGGATCTGACAGTCCAGTTTCTGCAAGCCCACGGGTCGCTCATCAACTGGAAGAAATCTTCCCTGGTCCCTGCTCAGAGCATGGTGCACCTGGGGGCATTGTTGGACACTCACAACCAGTGGTTGTTCTTGTCTCAGGAGAAGGTCCTGATCCTTCAGGACAGAATTCGATGCTTCCTCTCTCGCCTGCGAGTGTCGATACACTCGGCGATGGAAGTACTAGGCCTCATGGTGTCGGCTTTCGACATGGTGGAGTATTCTCGATTTCGTTCCCGCCCTCTGCAGAAGCTGATTCTTGCCAAATGGGTCGGCCTGCCTCACTGGATCAGGTCTGAAATTATCTCATTGTCTCCGGAGATTCGTCTGTCACTGAACTGGTGGCTCCAGGACCAACGATTGAGCAGGGGTCGTCCCTTCTGGATCTCCAACTGGGTCCTTCTGACGACGGATGCCAGTCTGAGGGGTTGGGGCATTGTGTGGGAGCAACACTCCCTTCAGGGTCGGTGGACCAAGGAGGAGTTTTTCCTTTCGATAAACATTCTAGAATTGCGGGCAGTGTTCAATGCTCTGAACCTGGCCCAGCATCTGATACAGAACAGGCCTGTTCAAGTACAGTCGGACAACGCCACCACGGTGGCGTACATAAATCATCGAGGCGGCACTCGAAGCCGCATGACAATGATGGAAGTGTCAAAGATTCTTCGGTGGGCGGAACGCCATCTACCAGCCATGTTCATTCCGGGGGTCCCTCAACTGGGAAGCAGACTTCCTCAGTCGTCAGGACGTACATGCCGGAGAGTGGAGCCTCCCATCCAGAAGTATTTCAACTCCTAGTGGATAAGTGGCGCCTACCAGACGTAGACCTGATGGCGTCGCGATACAATCACAAGGTTCCAGTCTTCGGAGCAAGGGATCCTCAAGCAGCGTTCGTGGTTGCTCTGGCAATTCCATGGAACTTTCGGCTGCCGTACGTGTTCCCTACGGTGTCACTTCTGCCCAGGGTGATAAGGAAGTTCAAACAAGGAGGAATCCTGCTGCTGATCGCTCCAGCACGTCCCAGACGGCATTGGTTCTCAGACCTACAGGGTCTTTCGATAGAGCGTCCTCTTCTACTTCCACAACGCCCAGACCTCCTCGTTCAGGGCCCTTGTGTCTACCAGGATTTGGCCCGGCGTGTCTCTTGAAGCTACCGCTCTGAAGGCCAAAGGATTTTCTGAGGCGGTCATTCAAACCATGTTGAAGGCCCGTAAACCGCCTTCTGCTCGGATCTATCATAGGGTCTGGTATTCTTACTTTGCTTGATGCGCAGCTAATAATCATGACGCTTACAAGTTTAGTACGGCCAAACTTTTGGCCTTCCTACAACAGGGCCTGGACTTTGGCCTTCGTCTGGCCTCCAGCAAGGTTCATATTTCTGCCTTGTCGGTGTGGTTTCAGAGAAAAATTGCGAGACTGCCTGATGTTCATACAGTCACTCGGTGTGTTACGGATTCAACCTCCCTATGTCCCGCCTGTGGCGCCTTGGGATTTGTCAGTGGTTCTGGAGGCCTTGCAAGAGTCTCCATTTGAACCTCTTGAGTCTGCGGACCTTAAGTGGCTTACTCTCAAGATTTTGTTTCTGCTGGCTATTGCCTTTGCTAGACTGGTTTCAGATTTGGGTGCCTTATCCTGTTGGTCTCCCTTTCTGATTTTTCACCGTGACCGGGCAGTCCTTCGGACATGCTCTGGTTATCTACCTAAGGTGGTGTCTTCGTTCCACCTTAACCAAGAGATTGTGGTTCCGGCCTTTACCTCTCCTGAATTGTCTTCCAAAGAGCAGTCTTTGAACGTGGTACATGCTCTCCGTATCTATGCGAAGAGGACAGCTTCCATTTGGAAGTCTGATTCTCTGTTTGTACTTTTTGGTTTTCACAAACGTGGCTGGCCTGCGAATACGCAGACCCTGACCAGATGGATTAGAATGGTGATTGCACATGCTTATGTACAGGCTGGCCTTCCAGCTCCTGCTACCATCAAAGCCCATTCTACTTGGTCTGTTGGACCTTCTTGGGTGGCCCGCCGTGGTGTGGCCCTTAAACAATTTAGCAAGGCGGCTACGTGGTCATCAGTGAACACGTTCATAAGGTTCTATGCCTTCGATACTTCTGCCTCCCAGGATGCTTCCTTTGGACGCCGGGTTCTTGTGCCCGCTACAGTGCGTCCCCTCCCATGAGGAACTGCTTTAGGACATCCCCGATGTTATTCCCTGTGGAACCCAGTGTACCCCGCTGCAGAAAAGGAGATTTATGGTAAAAACTTACCCTTGTTAAATCTTTCTGCGAGGTACACTGGGTTCCACAGGGCGCCCACCCTGACGCACTTAGCTTCTTTGGGTTTGTATGGCATTAGCCGCTGATACCTTCTCCTGACGTGAGAATGTGGTGTACGTGGCTACTAACGGTTGTCGTCTTTTAATTGCTACTGCATTGGACTGGTAAACGAAACTGAGCTCCAGTGCACAGATGCGGGGTTATAGAGGAGGCGGCTCTGAGCATCTTGGGAACAGTCAAAGCTTTTAGCCTGTTGGTGCCTCGGATCAAGATCCTACTCTACACCCCGATGTTGTTCTCTCTCGAACCAAGTGTACCCCGCAGAAAGATTTAACAAGGGTAAGTTCTTACCATAAATCTCCTTTTAAAATACAGACAATGTCAAAAACCGACATTTAAATTGTCGACAGGTCAAAAAGTCGACATGAGTTTTTCATGATCCCCCCCATTGAAACGGACTTGTTCATACCATCCCAGTTGTCCTGGAGGGGGAATATAATAGTGTGCAGAGTGCAGCAAGGCACCGTGTCCGCAGCATGGCGCGCGGATGCGGTACACTTATATGGTGTCTATGTCGATATACAATCCCCCCCAAAATTTGAAAAACTTGTGTCTGTATTTTGACCTTGTGGGTATTTTAAATGTCGGGATTTTGACACCAAGTACCATGGATGAATGTTTACTTACATTAAGACGTCTTAAATTTTACAGCTCAATAATGTTAACAAATTACCACTCCTTTTATATTTACAAACGTAAAAATCAGAAACTGCTGTGCGAAGAATGGGACATAGAGAACAGCTAGTAAATTATAAATACCTTGCTAGTAATGCAAGAAAGCACCATATACATTTTTTAATTTGTCTTGTCTTTCTAATAAGTTACATTTTATATGCTAAGATAAATGCATTTTTCTTCCTTTTAATTTAATAATAATCTACAACCAGAACTGTTATCCCGCTTAGCGCTCTCTGTAACCGTGCAGACATTTTAATTAGGGGGAGGGGGGGGGATACCAATAGGCAGATTAAAACTGCCCAGTGGGATCATCTAGGGCAGTGATGGCTAACCTTGACACTCCAGCTGTTGTTGAACTACACATCTTAGCATGCCCTGCATCAGTTTTAGCAAGTCCAAATAGCAAAACTGTAGCAGGGCATGCTGGGATGTGTAGTTCAACAACAGCTGGAGTGTCAAGGTTAGCCATCACTGATCTAGGGATTAGCGCAGTTGGACCCCTTTTTATATCAGTGCAGAGCACCTGCTGCCATTTTTCTGCACCACAGTTCCTATGTTGTCATGCATAGGTGAGTTAATTAGCCTTGTTTCCACGTCGAAGGTATGGCTTTTTCGCTGCAATTCTTCCATAAAGATCACTTCTGGCCATACTTCTCCAAACAGTAGATGGGTGTACCTGGGTTCCACCGATTTCTGCCAGTTCTGAGCGGATTGCCCTGCTGAACATTTTATAATTTTGAAGGGAAGTAAGTGTGATGTGTCTTTCATCTGATGCACTAAGTTTACTTGTCCGACCATGGCATCTACTTTCCTCAGTGTTGCCTGTTTCTTTGTGCTTCAGTGCTGAGAAATACAGGCAGGTCCTTATCCATCATGCAGTACTATCATGGAGGCGGCTAAATGGCTCTAAATATCTTCTGCAGCAAATCCCAAACATACAGCCAATGTCATTAAGAACTATCTTCAGCATAAAGAAGAACAAGGAGTTCTGAAAGTGATGATATGGCCCCACAAAGCTCTGATCTCAACATCAAGTCTGTCTGGGATAACATGAGACAGAAGGATTTGAGCAAGCCTACATCCACAGAACATCGGTGGTTAGTTCTCCAAGATGTTTGGATAAACTCCCTGCAGAGTTCCTTCAAAAACTGTGTGCAAGTAAACCTAGAAGAATTGCTGTTTTGAAGGCAAAGGGTAGTCACACCAAATATTGATGTGATTTAGATTTCTCATCAATTCAATCACTTTGCATTTTGTTAATTGATAAAAATAAACTATTAACACTTCTGCTTTTGAAAGCATTCTTACTTTGCAGCTTTTTTCCACCCATGCCTATAACTTTTGCACAGTTGGGAAACAGAGGCTCTGTTTGTCCGGTATGCTCCCAGCATGATTGGGGCACCTGCGTCTATGCAGCCTGTTATACGCTGGATCGGTGACACGATTCGGCGTGATCGTCCTACGGCTGGATTTCTTTTACCGTTGTTGGGGGAGACCCATCCTCTTAGGAAGATGGGCTCTTCTGGGCGGATGTCCGAAGAGTCTCGGCGGTTCAATTTAGCCGAGCGGCTATTTGGTCGGGTTTCAAACACCTTTGCTGTGCTCTACAAGGTTGATACCCTGGCTGATGGGGGGCCTCATGTTTGCTCAATCGGTGCTGCAGAGTCGTCCGCACTCTCCCGCCCGGTCTGGAGCTTTGGTATAGACCCCATGGTCCTTACGGAGTCCCCAGAATCCTCTAGGACGTAAGAGAAAATAGGATTTTGGTACCTACCGATAAATCCTTTTCTCCTAGTCCGTAGAGGATGCTGGGCGCCCGTCCCAGTGCGTACTATATCTGCAGTTGTAGATTTTGGTGGCACTTTGTGGTGTTTCTCTATCGTCCTAGTGGATGCTGGGGTTCCTGAAAGGACCATGGGGAATAGCGGCTCCGCAGGAGACAGGGCACAAAAAGTAAAGCTTTTCCGATCAGGTGGTGTGCACTGGCTCCTCCCCCTATGACCCTCCTCCAGACTCCAGTTAGATTTTTGTGCCCGGCCGAGAAGGGTGCAATCTAGGTGGCTCTCCTAAAGAGCTGCTTAGAGAAAGTTTAGCTAGGTTTTTTATGTTACAGTGATTCCTGCTGGCAACAGGATCACTGCAGCGAGGGACTGAGGGGAGAAGGAGTCAACTCACCTGCGTGCAGGATGGATTGGCTTCTTGGCTACTGGACATCAAGCTCCAGAGGGACGATCACAGGTACAGCCTGGATGGTCACCGGAGCCGCGCCGCCGGCCCCCTTGCAGATGCTGAAGACAGAAGAGGTCCAGAATCGGCGGCTGAAGACTCCTGCAGTCTTCTAAAGGTAGCGCACAGCACTGCAGCTGTGCGCCATTTTCCTCTCAGCACACTTCACACGGCAGTCACTGAGGGTGCAGGGCGCTGGGAGGGGGGCGCCCTGGGAGGCAAAATGAGTACCTATAAAGGCTAAAAATACCTCACATATAGCCCTAGAGGCTATATGGAGATATTTAACCCCTGCCTGATTTCTCAAAATAGCGGGAGACGAGCCCGCCGGAAAAGGGGCGGGGCCTATCTCCTCAGCACACGGCGCCATTTCCTCTCACAGCTCCGCTGGTCAGGACGGCTCCCAGGTCTCTCCCCTGCACTGCACTACAGAAACAGGGTAAAACAGAGAGGGGGGGCAAATTTATGGCGATATTTTTATATAACAAAGCAGCTATAGGGGAGCACTTATTATAAGGCTATCCCTGATATATATATAGCGCTTTTGGTGTGTGCTGGCAAACTCTCCCTCTGTCTCCCCAAAGGGCTAGTGGGTCCTGTCTTCATTAGGAGCATTCCCTGTGTGTCTGCTGTGTGTCGGTACGTGTGTGTCGACATGTATGAGGACGATATTGGTGTGGAGGCGGAGCAATTGCCAAATATGGGGATGTCACCTCCTAGGGGGTCGACACCAGAATGGATGCCTTTATTTATGGAACTACGGGATAGTGTCAACACGCTAAAGCAGTCGTTTGACGACATGAGACGGCCGGACAATCAATTAGTGCCTGTCCAGGCGACTCAAACACCGTCAGGGGCTGTGAAACGCCCTTTGCCTCAGTCGGTCGACACAGACCCAGACACAGGCGATGACTCCAGTGGTGACGGTGACGAATCAACCGTATTTTCCAGTAGGGCCACACGTTATATGATTTTGGCAATGAAGGAGGCGTTACATTTAGCTGATACTACAGGTACCACTAAACAGGGTATTATGTGGGGTATGAAAAAACTACCTATAGTTTTTCCTGAATCAGAAGAACTAAATGACGTGTGTAATGAAGCGTGGGTTGCCCCTGATAAAAAGCTGATAATTTCAAAGAAATTATTGGCATTATACCCTTTCCCGCCAGAGGTTAGGGAGCGCTGGGAAACACCTCCTAGGGTGGACAAGGCGCTAACACGCTTATCTAAACAAGTGGCGTTACCCTCTCCTGAGACGGCCGCACTTAAAGATCCATCAGATAGGAGGATGGAAAATATCCAAAAAAGTATATACACACATGCAGGTGTTATACTACGACCAGCTGTAGCAACTGCCTGGATGGGCAGTGCGGGGGTAGTTTGGTCAGAATCCCTGATTGAAAATATTGATACCCTGGACAGGGACAATATTCTACTGTCGTTAGAACAAATAAAGGATGCATTTCTTTATATGCGTGATGCACAGAGGGATATATGCACACTGGCATCACGGGTAAGTGCTATGTCCATTTCGGCCAGAAGAGCTTTATGGACGCGACAGTGGACAGGCGATGCGGATTCAAAACGGCATATGGAAGTTTTGCCGTATAAGGGGGAGGAGTTATTTGGAGTCGGTCTATCAGATTTGGTGGCCACGGCTACAGCCGGGAAATCCACCTTTCTACCTCAAGTCACTCCCCAACAGAAAAAGGCACCGACTTTTCAACCGCAGCCCTTTCGTTCCTTTAAAAATAAGAGAGCAAAGGGCTATTCATATTTGCCACGAGGCAAAGGTCGAGGGAAGAGACAGCAACACGCAGCTCCTTCCCAGGATCAGAAGCCCTCCCCGGCTTCTACAAAAGCCTCAGCATGACGCTGGGGCTTCTCAAGCGGACTCGGGGACGGTGGGCGGTCGTCTCAAAAATTACAGCGCGCAGTGGGCTCACTCGCAAGTAGATCCCTGGATCCTGCAGATAATATCTCAGGGATACAGGTTGGAATTAGAGACAGATCCACCTCGCCGTTTCCTGAGGTCTGCTTTACCAACGTCCCCCTCCGAAAGGGAGACGGTGTTGGAAGCCATTCACAAGCTGTACTCTCAGCAGGTGATAGTCAAGGTACCTCTTCTGCAACAAGGGAAGGGGTATTATTCCACTCTTTTTGTGGTACCGAAGCCGGATGGCTCGGTAAGGCCTATTCTAAATCTGAAGTCCTTGAACCTGTACATAAAGAAGTTCAAGTTCAAAATGGAGTCACTCAGAGCAGTGATAGCGAACCTGGAAGAGGGGAACTTTATGGTATCCTTGGACATCAAGGATGCGTATCTCCACGTTCCAATTTACCCCTCACACCAGGGGTACCTCAGGTTCGTTGTACAAAACTGTCACTATCAGTTTCAGACGCTGCCGTTCGGATTGTCCACGGCACCTCGGATCTTTACAAAGGTAATGGCCGAGATGATGATTCTTCTTCGAAGAAAAGGCGTATTAATTATCCCATACTTGGACGATCTCCTAATAAGGGCGAGGTCCAGAGAACAGCTAGAGATGGGATTAGCACTGTCTCAAGAAGTGCTAAAACAGCACGGGTGGATTCTGAATATTCCAAAATCCCAGTTAATGCCGACAACTCGTCTGCTGTTCCTAGGGATGATTCTGGACACGGTTCAGAAAAAGGTTTTTCTCCCGGAGGAAAAAGCCAAGGAGTTATCCGAGCTTGTCAGGAACCTCCTAAAACCAGGAAAGGTGTCTGTACATCAATGCACAAGAGTCCTGGGAAAAATGGTGGCTTCTTACGAAGCGATTCCATTCGGCAGATTCCACGCAAGAATTTTCCAAAGGGATCTGTTGGACAAATGGTCAGGGTCGCATCTTCAGATGCACCTACGGATAACCCTGTCTCCAAGGGCAAGGGTGTCTCTTCTGTGGTGGTTGCAGAGTGCTCATCTATTGGAGGGCCGCAGATTCGGCATACAGGATTGGATCCTGGTGACCACGGACGCCAGCCTGAGAGGCTGGGGAGCAGTCACACAAGGAAGAAACTTCCAGGGAGTATGGACGAGCCTGGAAACGTCTCTTCACATAAACATTCTGGAACTAAGAGCAATATACAATGCTCTAAACCAGGCAGAACCTCTGCTTCAGGGAAAACCGGTATTGATCCAGTCGGACAACATCACGGCAGTCGCCCATGTGAACAGACAGGGCGGCACAAGAAGCAGGAGGGCAATGGCAGAAGCTGCAAGGATTCTTCGCTGGGCAGAGAATCATGTGATAGCACTGTCAGCAGTGTTCATCCCGGGAGTGGACAACTGGGAAGCAGACTTCCTCAGCAGACACGATCTTCACCCGGGAGAGTGGGGACTTCATCCAGAAGTCTTCCACATGCTGGTAACCCGTTGGGAAAGACCAATGGTGGACATGATGGCGTCTCGCCTCAACAAAAAACTGGACAGGTATTGCGCCAGGTCAAGAGATCCGCAGGCAATAGCTGTGGACGCGCTGGTAACGCCTTGGGTGTACCAGTCGGTGTATGTGTTTCCTCCTCTGCCTCTCATACCAAAAGTATTGAGAATTATACGGCAAAGAGGCGTAAGAACGATACTAGTGGTTCCGGATTGGCCAAGGAGGACTTGGTACCCGGAACTTCAAGAGATGATCACGGAAGATCCGTGGCCTCTACCTCTAAGGAGGGACTTGCTTCAGCAGGGTCCCTGTCTGTTTCAAGACTTACCGCGGCTGCGTTTGACGGCATGGCGGTTGAACGCCGGATCCTAAAGGAAAGAGGCATGCCGGAAGAAGTCATTCCTACTTTGATTAAAGCAAGGAAGGAAGTAACCGTGCAACATTATCACCGAATTTGGCGAAAATATGTTGCGTGGTGCGAAGATCGGAGTGCTCCGACGGAGGAATTTCAACTGGGTCGATTCCTACATTTCCTGCAATCAGGATTGTCAATGGGTCTCAAATTGGGATCTATTAAGGTTCAAATTTCGGCCCTGTCGATTTTCTTTCAAAAAGAATTGGCTTCAGTCCCTGAAGTCCAGACCTTTGTTAAGGGAGTGCTGCATATACAGCCTCCTGTGGTGCCTCCAGTGGCACCGTGGGATCTAAATGTGGTTTTGGACTTCCTAAAATCTCATTGGTTTGAACCACTAAAAAAGGTGGATTTGAAATATCTCACATGGAAAGTGACCATGCTTCTAGCCCTGGCTTCTGCCAGGAGAGTGTCAGAATTGGCAGCTTTATCTTACAAAAGCCCATATCTGATTTTCCATTCGGACAGGGCAGAACTGCGAACTCGTCCGCATTTTCTCCCTAAGGTGGTGTCAGCATTTCATCTGAACCAGCCTATTGTAGTGCCTGCGGCTACAAGTGACTTGGAGGACTCCAAGTTACTGGACGTTGTCAGAGCATTAAAAATATATATTGCAAGGACAGCTGGAGTCAGAAAATCTGACTCGTTGTTTATATTGTATGCACCCAACAAGATGGGTGCTCCTGCGTCTAAGCAGACGATTGCTCGTTGGATCTGTAGCACAATCCAACTTGCACATTCTGTGGCAGGCTTGCCACAGCCTAAATCTGTAAAGGCCCACTCCACAAGGAAGGTGGGCTCATCTTGGGCGGCTGCCCGAGGGGTCTCGGCATTACAACTTTGCCGAGCGGCTACGTGGTCAGGGGAGAACACGTTTGTAAAATTTTACAAATTTGATACTCTGGCTAAGGAGGACCTGGAGTTCTCTCATTCGGTGCTGCAGAGTCATCCGCACTCTCCCGCCCGTTTGGGAGCTTTGGTATAATCCCCATGGTCCTTTCAGGAACCCCAGCATCCACTAGGACGATAGAGAAAATAAGATTTTACTTACCGATAAATCTATTTCTCGGAGTCCGTAGTGGATGCTGGGCGCCCATCCCAAGTGCGGATTATCTGCATAAGTTGTACATAGTTATTGTTAACTAATTCGGGTTATTGTTAAAGGAAGCCATCTTTCAGAGGCTCCGCTGTTATCATACTGTTAACTGGGTTTAGATCACAAGTTGTACGGTGTGATTGGTGTGGCTGGTATGAGTCTTACCCGGGATTCAAAATCCTCCCTTATTGTGTACGCTCGTCCGGGCACAGTACCTAACTGGAGTCTGGAGGAGGGTCATAGGGGGAGGAGCCAGTGCACACCACCTGATCGGAAAAGCTTTACTTTTTGTGCCCTGTCTCCTGCGGAGCCGCTATTCCCCATGGTCCTTTCAGGAACCCCAGCATCCACTACGGACTCCGAGAAATAGATTTATCGGTAAGTAAAATCTTATTTTTTTCTCTGTCAGCCTATTGCTGACGTTGTTCATGCCATGACATGTGGTTTTATTATTGGTACACTGACACAGGTTGTGTTTCATATTCTCTCAGCATATGGCTGGATGGTTTTCTTACCGTGGACTGGTTTTCTGTTGAAGGCCATGTTTTGCGGTATGTTCGTGGTGTTGGGGGTCTCCCAAGGTCACAATTAATGAGAGCAGCAAGAAGCAAGAATCCATAGTAATTATGACACACTGGAAGCTGAACTGAACAGAGTAGTGGACAGGTTTGCAGAACGAGGATACGACCCAATAATGCTACAGGACCAGAAACGAGAAGTGCTGTACCTAGAGAGAAATACCTTGCTGTCTAAAACTAAGAGACTCAAAAGACGTGATACCATGGACGAGCAAGTTCAGCACTACGAGTCCGATAGTCCAAAGAGCCACCAAAGCGTTGTGGCCTATAGTGGCAAGTGATGATAAACTTAGATGTTTTAAAACAAAAAGACCCATGTGTTGATTCACTAGGGGAAGAAACATCAAAGATAATATAGTACATTCAGACATTACCGGATATGGAGCCGATATACCGGTAAACGTCCTCACTAAAACACCAGGATGCTATAAATGCTTGGGATGCACTACATGCAAGTCGATGTTGACAGGAAATACATTCAAGCATCCCAAAAGAGAACAAACCTTTAGCATCCGCCATATCCTGACCTGCACCAATTCCCATGTAGTTTACCTCATCCTATGCCCGTGTGGGCTAGGATATGTGGGTAAAACCATCAGAAACATGCGACAAAGAATGGCACTCCATCGCTCTGCCATATCAGCAGCCATTAAAAGTGGGAAATCGGAACAACCAGTGGCTCAACACTTTGTGGACAAACATCACCCATTAAGTTCCATGAGACATATGGCTATAGACCATGTCCCCAACAGCCTGAGAGGAGGAGACAGAGATGGAAAGCTGTTAAAAATGGAGGCAAGGTGGATATTCAAACTGGAGACTATCCAGCCTAATGGACTGAATGAACAAATCCTGTGGAATTCATTGGGCAGGAAGTGAGCCCAGAGAAGAGTTTGAATGCACAGAAGATGCGGGCCCTTAAGGGGATATGCTACATCCAATGCCAATTTGTATTGTTAAGAGGTGGAGGTTATCTCTTAATTCCAGCTGCATTTCGTATATAGCTATATTTCTATTAGGGGTGATAGGTATAGAGTTGAATTGTGACCACACGTAGCAGCACCTCCCGCTGGGTAGCCTTCCCATGGGCGGCTATAGTTATGGCGTTCCCAGGGTCACATACGGTGATAAGGGATGGGTCCCCAATTAATTTAATATATGACAATATGTACCGGTAAATAGTCTTGTTAGTGGAATTAGCTGTAGGTAATAGAGGATCTGTCTGTGTTTGAATTGTAAAGGCACTGTATAGTTTGCACACTATGAAGTAGCTTAATCTGTGTACATAGTCTACCTCTAGTTTACACTCTTTCTTGCAGACCCCGGCGTGCAAGCGCAATGGAAAGCGGCTAGGCTGCCATGGCAACTGAGCCGGAGTCCAGACGTGATGTCATGGCAACGGGGCGCCGGAGCGGGCAGGCGGCGCGAGTGTTGCGTCACTCGCACAGCGCCGGAAACCCCCGGCCCCCGAAGCGACAGACAGCGCGGGCGAAGCACCTCCTCACACGTGGTGGTCACCAGCTTTAAAGGTAAGGTGTTTTTCACTTACACTCATTCACACCTTGACAAACGGGCTACGGGGCCCGAAACGTTGGACTTGTGATTTGTTTAAATACACTGCAATTATTGCACTTTACAAGCCCTGGAGTGACGCCTTTTCTTTGTCTGCTGCTATTATATTTCTACGGAGGGCACCCAGGCTAATGAGCTTTAAGGACCAGGAGTGCCGGGCACCACACCAGGATATATATATATATATATATATATATATATATATATATATATATATATATATATATATATATATATATTACAAGGTTATCCACCTAGTGGAACAGATAGCACTCTCCAGACTTTATCTCAATTTATTCAGCAAAAGTATTTAATAAAGGTAATCTCACAGTTCCAATGTAAAGTCCAATTCCGACGTTTCGGTCCACACCAGGACCTTTGTCAAGGAGTTACAGCATGGTCACAGCAGACATCAGCACAGCACGGTCAGCATAAATGGGAACCGTTGTTACAGGGAAATTGCCTCACCGGCCCCCATTATATACCCCTCCTATTGGCGCCAGTCCCACCTCTCCACTTCCTGGGAGTGAGGTGGAACGCAGTGCAGGACCATAGGTATTACTTCCTGATACACAGGAAGTGTGGTGTGTCCGTGCGAGCTTGCCCGAACAGCGGGCGCGCCGTGGAACGCAAACCGGAAGTCCGTGCTGGAATGCACGCGTCACTCCCGGTCTTTGCGCAAGTGTAGCTACCATGGAAACTACACTTGCGCAAAGACCGGAAGTGACGCGTGCGTTCCAGCACGGACTTCCGGTTTGCGTTCCACGGCGCGCCCGCTGTTCGGGCAAGCTCGCACGGACACACCACACTTCCTGTGTATCAGGAAGTAATACCTATGGTCCTGCACTGCGTTCCACCTCACTCCCAGGAAGTGGAGAGGTGGGACTGGCGCCAATAGGAGGGGTATATAATGGGGGCCGGTGAGGCAATTTCCCTGTAACAACAGTTCCCATTTATGCTGACCGTGCTGTGCTGATGTCTGCTGTGACCATGCTGTAACTCCTTGACAAAGGTCCTGGTGTGGACCGAAACGTCGGAATTGGACTTTACATTAGAACTGTGAGATTACCTTTATTAAATACTTTTGCTGATTAAATTGAGATAAAGTCTGGAGAGTGCTATCTGTTCCACTAGGTGGATAACCTTGTACTGTACTATGGGTCCCACCTCTAAGTGGGTCGGACTCTGATTGGCACCCCTGTTGTTGACAGAGTTATGTGAGAGTGCAGGGATCTGTATGTATGTATGTGTGTGTGTATATGTATGTGTATATGTATATGTATATATATATATATATATATATATATATAGACACAACAAAGCCTCAATTATAGTTTACTTTGGTCCAATGTCCATCACTCAATATATGTCTATGACAGTGTTATGTTTCTAAAAGAAGCGTTTCCTGGGTACCCATTTCTTGGGTTTAGTAGAGAGAGAGAGTGTGATGGAACATTGGACCAAAGTAAACTATAATTGAGGCTTTGTTGTGTTTTATGTTTTGCCCCAATTGGAATTGTTGTGAACTTTACTTTCGGCATTTGCTTGCAAAGCATTGGTGTGGACATTATACAGGGAATAATGAATGAACTATTTCAAGCATTCATCTACATTACTAAAACAGAGCACTTGGTATTCTCTGTGTGGGTTTTGTATAATTTGCAGTTGTGGAAGTGGGAAGAGCTTGTATAGTATGTAAAGACTTCCTACACTTCGCCGCCTTCCAGCATGCCTGCCTATTAACACCTTCATATCTGAAGATACCATCTGTCTTATGAGGCACAAATGAAAATGGGCCGTTTTTACTTGACATTTAAAGTATAACCCAGTACATGTTTTACCCTTGTATTTAATTAAAAAAATGACTATTTACCCACATGTCCAGTGCTATTGCAGTAGAAGTTGAGAGGTGGACACATTGGGGGTAATTCCAAGTTGATTGCAGCAGGAATTTTGTTAGCAGTTGGACAAAACCATGTGCACTTTAGGGGAGGCAGATATAACATGTGCAGAAAGAGTTAGATTTGGGTGGGTTATTTTATTTCTGTGCAGGGTACATACTGGCTGCTTTATTTTTACACTGCAAATTAGATTGCAGATTGAACACACCACACCCAAATCTAACTCTCTCTGCACATGTTAAATCTGCCCCCCTGCAGTGCACATGGTTTTTCCCAAATGCTAACAAAATTCTTGCTGCGATCAACTTGGAATTACCCCCATTGTCTGCAGCTGGACAAATTGTAAGAGCCCAGTAGCCAGGTCATCCCTAATATGTAAAGTCACATTGAGAAATACACAAGGATGGGGCTAATTCTCGAGGTTAGTTAAATTTTGCATGTTACACACAATAATAATTAAGATCTGTAGAGCCACAAATCTTGGGAACAATGGGGCAGATGTATTAACCTGGAGAAGGCATAAGGAAGTGATAAACCAGTGATATGTGCAAGGTGATAAAGGCACCATCCAATCAGATCCTAACTGTAAATTTACATATTGGAGCTGATTGGCTGGTGTGTTTATCACCTTGCACACATCACTGGTTTATCACTTCCTTATGCCTTCTCCCCCAATTTTCGGTAGAATCAATAATTAAAACAGTAGAATCAATAATTAATGATGTAAATTTAAAATGAACTTATTCTATCTTCTAAAAATCCATTAATTTTACTAAGTAAAAAAAGAGAAAATTATGTGATGATGGTAAAAGTCCCAGCACAGATTAGGCAGCATGTGTGGCATAGTGGTTAGCATAACGGATTTATACATTAGCACTGATGTCTTGGGATTGATTCCCACCAAGGCCCTATCCGAGTTGGTACGTTCTCTCCATAGTTACATCGGTTTCCACCAGGTGCTATGTTTTTAGGATTTTAGGAAGGCTGATTTTGTAGGGATGAGAGAATGTGTAAGCGATTCTTTGGCATAGTGGAGGGACTTGGAATCAGTGCAGGAGAGGTGGGAAACATTAAAAAGTGCAATATTAAAGGCAACAGACCTTTGTATCAAAAGTGTTAGGAAAAACACAAGGGAAAGGAAGCCAGTGTGGTTTGCGAAAGAAGTAGCAAATATTGTGAAAGCAAAAAAGATGGCTTTTAGGAAATATAAGCAGATACAAAATAATGAAGACAGAGATATATCTTGTTAGACAGAAGGAGACTAAGAAGGTAATCAGATGTGCAAAGGCACAAGCTGAGGAGAAAATGGCCCAGTCAGTGGGTAAAGGAGGCAAAACTTATTTTTTTTTTTTAGGTATGTAAGCGAAAGGCGAAAACAAAAGGCGGAATAATAACACTAAATACAGAGACTGGTAGTCTTGTTGAGGGAGACAATGGAATAGCAGGTCATCTTAATTATTTTTCTGCAGCGGGGTACACTGGGTTCCACAGGGAATAATATCGGGGTGTATAGTAGGATCGTGATCCAAGGCACCAACAGGCTAAAGCTTTGACTGTTTCCAAGATGCTCAGCGCCGCCTCCTCTATATGCCCGCCTCCTCTATAACCTCGCCTCCGTGCACAGGAGCTCAGTTTGTAAGTTGGTGCCTGCAGTGCAGGCAGCTAACCGCAGCCCTGAAAGAGCTTTAAAAAAGTGAAGATTGAAGACAAGGGCTTCATCAGAGGCACGTAGATGTCATTCAGACATCTCCTGCTGCAGCTCCATCACCGCCCCCAGCGGCACTGTATACTCCCGTGTCCCTGGTTGCCAGGTACTTACAGCGGAGGCTTCGGTTCTCTACATCAGGCAGACACACCTGCCGCAGCTCTCCTGGATCATGTGGCCGCACTCAGTGAGCAGGCAAGAGGGTCCCCCAGGCGGGACCCGCTGGAAATCGTGATCCGGCTCGGCCGGTGGAAGGTGTGCTGCGCGCGCTGGTTTGGACTTTGTGTTAGTACAGGGCCCCCACTAGACCACCAGGGCAGGGGCACAGGTCGGTTTTACTAAAAACCATTTATATATGGCCCACAGTACCCAGTGGTGAAGTCCAGCAAGGGGATAAGGCTCTGACCTGTAGCCCCTCCCCAAGCCCCAGGGCGCCATTTAGAGTAAATGTTCCCGCCTTGGAGCTGCATCTCTCTCTCTCCCTCACTTCCTCACTTCCTGTCAGTGTTTGGGCGCCATTTCTGCATGCTGAGCTGATCCTGGGACTGTTTGGGCAAAACCTCCTCTGTAAAGCTGCCTGCATGTCAGCGCTGTGCATTTTACAGGACACTTGAGTATTCTACATGTCTGTTGACAGTGTTAGTTAAGCAGTGCATTACTTCAGGTTATGTAGTACAAATACCCTGTGATATACATCCAGTCTTTACTGTGCATTGATATATCTATTGCTCTGTATAGCTTTACTTAGTATTGCTACTCCAGTGCAGTTGTGTTGCTTGTCATAATTTCTGCATTGTACATGTGACTGTGTGTGTGTGCATATAGCTGCTGCGTGGTTTCTGTTTCATGCATCTCACTCAGATTGCTATCCCTATATTCTGTACCCCTGAGGGGGGCTGAGTGCGTCAGGGTTATTTGATATAGGTAGAAGCTAACCAAAACCAAAGAAGCTAAGAGCGTCCGGGTGGGCACCCTGTGAAATCCAGTGTACCTCGCAGAAAGATTTAACAATGGTAAGTCTTACCATAAATCTCCTTATCCTCGTCCAGCTGGGGACTGTTTAAAAAAAAAAAGGTGGTGGCTCCCAAAGTAAATTCACATGTCATAGATTAGTGCAAAAATCTACGTTACTTATGCTTTCAACATAAAGAAATGATGTCATGGATAGGAGAGTCGATGGTTTTCTAAACATTTTTTTCCTGTCTTGGCCAATCATTAGACCAGCCATGGCTTCAGCCTGGATGGCGTAAGCAGTGGCAGCCTCTGCTGATGCATTGAAAGAAGTTCTTTCAGTGGCATCTAGAGAGCAAAGATCCCATATTGCACATATCAAACAGGCAGCGATAAGCGACCCTGGATATGGGTACTATTGCCTCTGAGGCATCAGCTTCAGCAGTAGCAGTTCGCAGGGCGTGTTGGCTATGTACATGGTAAGCTGACTCAGAATCCAGGAAGGTTCTGGAGTCTTATCCTTGTTTACTGGAGATATTCTGTTTGGTAAGAATTATACAGTATTTTGGAGTCAGAAGCAGACTTCCAAGAAAGTGAAGTTTTCCTTTCACACATAAATTTAAGCCTAGTTTCCAGCTTTTCGGTTCTTTCGGAATTAAGGAAAGCAAACGGAAAGGGTAATGGAGAACTGTCCCAATTCAACAAGTCTGGTAAGACTAAAGGTATTAGGCTACCAGTTTTCAAATCTGAAGATAAGCCATCAGGCTGATGATGCGGGCCTCCACCTGGGGGAAACCAGAGTGGGAGGCTGACTTCTTCAGTTTGCACAGATCTGCCAGCACTCTACTACAGATGCCTGGGTGCAAGAAACGGTATTTCACGGTTATGATTTACAGTCACACCACACTGGACATGCCCAATCTTATCTGATTTGGAAGCTAAGCAGTGTTGGTCCTGGTTAGTTCTTGGATCGTAAACCCCCTGGGAATACCAGATGCTGTAGGTGTTTTCAGGAAACACCCTCATTAAAGTTTGTACCAGCCCGTCTTCAGTGGAAACAAAGACCAGGGCTTTGCAAGAGGCAGTTCAGGTGCTTCGGTCAGATGTGATAATTCAGTTCCTCCTGCACAACGAGGACAAGGTTTTTCTTCAAATCTGTTTCTAGTCCAGAAGCTGAATCGGTCATTCCGGCCCATACTCAATCTCAAAACGCTGTACAAGTACATTTGGGTGCTTCGGTTTTCATATGGAGACTTTACGTCCCATTATTTTTGCCATGGAGCAGGAGGATTTTTGGGTGTCCCAGGATCCTTATCTACATGTTCCTATAGCACTGTCCCATCAGCGCTATGTCAGGTTTGCTATCCTCCAGCATCAATTTCTGTTTCAGGCCCTACCATTTGGACTGACCACAGCTCCCAGAGTATTTACCAAAATTGATGGTGGTGATGGCATCTTATCTCCATTAGCAGGAGATAAGGATTTTTAAAAATCCATTCCTCAACAACTTCTTAATCCTGGCACAGTCTCATAAATTGTTCAGTGTCATCTGCAACAGACAACCGCTTGTTACAGAGATACGGTTGGCTCATAAATTGGGCAAAGTCGTCTCTGGTTCCGTCACAGCGGATGACTCACTTGGGGGCTGTGTTGGAATTGGGTATTCAGAGAGTAATTTTACCTCTGAACAAAATATCCAATATTCACTTAAGGATTCAGGAATTGCTACACAGTAAAATGGTATCCATTTATGCGGTAATGCGTGTGATGGGTTTGATGGTGTAGACATTCGACATGATGGAGTATACTCGGTTCCACTCGATACATCTGCAACGTCTGATCCTTTCCAAGTAGAAAGGTTTTTTCATCAGACAATAAAAGCGCAGATTATGGTCTTCCTCTGGAAGTTAGTAGGTCAATAGCTCGGTGGTTACAGACATCCTATCTGAACAAAGGGAGGCTCCTTTGGATATCAGATTAGGAACTCTGACAATAGATGCCAGCCTGCAGGGCTGGGGTGAAGTGTCAGGAAGGAGTTGTTTCCAGGGCAGTGGAAAAAAAGTTGCCGGCCAATAAATATATTGGAACTTCGGGCCATATATATGACATTAATTCAGGCAAAGAATATACTTCTGATGAAACCAGTTCGTATCCGTTCAGACATTGCAATGGCAGTGGCATACCCCAACCATCAGGGAGGATCTCGCAGCTAAAACACAATGAAGAAGGTAAGTCACACCTTAAGTTGGGCAGAACTTCATTATGCAGCCTTGTCCGCAGTATTCATTTGTGGAGTCCTAAACTGGGAAGCGGATTTTCTCAGTCAACTTGCCATTCATGCAAATGAATGGGCTGTACAACCCAGGGTCTTATAAACTCTGGTAGATAATGGGATTTACCGGAGATCTCATGCCGTCCCGTCAGAACGTCAACGTTTCCGCATACGGATAAAGGACAAGTCACAGATCGATCTTTGTGGATGACTTGTCAACTTTCGTCTGGCTCATGTGTTTCCAACAATCACCTTGTGATCCAGGGTGATACGAAAGGTAAGACAAGGTAAGGGTGCTGTGATACGAATAGCTCCGGCTTGGTCCAGAAGACATTTGTACACAGATCTGCAGAGGATGTCGATGGATGTTCCATTTTTACTCCTTCAACATCCAGATTTACAGACTCAAGGTCCTGGTTATCACAAACACCTGGATCAATTGTCTTTGACGGCGTGGCTCTTGAGACTTCCATCCTGAAGGCAAGAGGATTCTCACAACAGGTAATTCAAACTATGCTCAGAGCAAGGAAAATTTCCTCAGCTCGCAATTATCACCAAATATGGCAAACCTATATTCAATGGTGCAGTGATCAAAAATTTGACCCTTGGTTTTTCAGGGTCTTAGCATTGCTTCAGGCAGGAGTGCATAAAGGTTTATGGGTGGCTTCCTTGAGAGTACAAGTGTCAGCATTGATTGCATGGTTCTAAAAGAAAATTGCCAACCTGCAGGATGTGCGCACTTTTTTTCTAGGGAATGCTGCACTATCATTCTTCTTTTGTTCCTCCTACAAGTGCCGTGGGACTTGAGTTTAGTCCTAAAGGCGCCTCAGGTTACCCCATTTGAACCACTTAAAATATTGGATCTTAAATGGTTGACAGCTAAAGTTCTCATTCTACTGGATGTTGCTTCAGTTAGAACAATTTCAGATTTAGGGGTATTGTTATGTCACCCTCAATTTCTGATTTTTTTTTTTTTTTATCCAGAGTGGTTCTTAGAACCAAATCTGGTTTCTAAATTCCACCTTAACAAAGAAATTGTAGTCTCGGTCTTCCAGGGGCCGGACGTTTCTGCGGGCGATGTATCGTTGGACGTAGTCCGTGCTTTAAGGATCTACGTGGATCATACCAGTGCCATCAGAAAGACAGACACTCTCTTCGTTCTCTACAGATTTCACAAGAGAGGATGGCCTGCTGATAAGCAGACACTGGCGAAGTGGCTTCGGGTGAAAATTTCAGAAGGATACTCTCAAGCTGATCTCCCTGTTCCGGCTAATGTCTCTGCTCATTCTATTTGTAAGGTAGGTCCATTATGGGCAGCACAATGTGCTGCTTCAGTAGAATAGGTTGACACATGGTCTCTATCAACACATTCATTAGACATTATGCCTTTGATACCTTTGACTCTCAGGACGCTGAACTCGGGCAAAGGATTCTCCTGTCCAATCAGGAGCGTCCCCACCACTAAATTGCTTTGGGACATCCCAATGTTGTCCTGTGGATAACCTGTGGACCCTGCCAGAGAAATATAAGTTATGGTAAGAACTTACCGCTGATAACTGTATTTCTCCTAAGTCCACAGGATCCACAGGGATCCCACCCTGCCGCACCTGATTTGAGGATCCTTTTACTCGCTAACCTCTTCCTTCTTGTACGGAAGGGTGTGCATGTGTGTTGTTCTCGCCTGATTCAGGCTTTCTATGATGCTCCTGCCTTGTGCTATGGAAAAGCAGCTGATTTGCCTGAGCCAGGAGGCGGGGATATATGGACGGGCCCATTGCATGCTGGGAGGCCGAAAGCTTTGGCCGTTTGGTGCAAATCCGCTGTCTCGTCATCATATCCCAATGTTATCCTGTGGACTTAGGAGAAATACGTTATCAACGGTAAGTTCTTACCATAACGTATATTTTGCATTATTCCCTGCGCAAGACTGTGTGTGTGGGGGGAAATAGTTGCTGAATGGACTTCAAGTTTTGTTGAAAATAACTTTTCTCAGGTGTAGCGTACCTGCATTTTTGGCCAACTCCTGTCTGTTACCACGGCCAATTCTGACCAGATGCCGCTGGTAACAATTATTAAGCAACCGTGGGTTGTAATGCCTTACGTGAAGCCTTCAGGGCACACACATTGAATGTCCGCCCACTTTCGGAAGTGGATTGTGCCCATTTGAACTCTGATTAATTCATGCTTCCTTGCCATGAGCAGCCTAGCCAGTGCTCAAACTGACTCAAGAGATGTCCGATTACAACTGATGCAAGTCTGCGCATTCGCAAGATGTCAGTGTTGTGGTGCCACATACCATTACCTTTACATACTGCTATTCCATGACTTTTGGCGCTTCAGTGTATATTTTTAATATGTACTATACAGGTTAATGA
The DNA here is from genome assembly GCF_028390025.1 of Pseudophryne corroboree. Lineage (NCBI taxonomy): Eukaryota > Metazoa > Chordata > Amphibia > Anura > Myobatrachidae > Pseudophryne > Pseudophryne corroboree. The sequence continues at coordinate 464,020,270 of NC_086449.1, forward strand.
GTTCTGTTTATATATACTGCTTTGCACATAAATGGGGATCTTGGTTAGGAATTAGTAACTAATATGGACAGTGCTCCTGCCATTTAAATCTGAAGCACACTTAAAAAGCAAATAAGCTATGTCTGGGCACATACTTAAAAGATTTATCCGCCGTCACAATCACAGTGCCAGTTAGGTAAACTATATACACTTGCCAATCAGCCACTCAATATGTCTGGCTAGACATCACAACAGTTCAAATGCCCACCTAGCTGTGATGTCAGTGGTCCTTGCAGATAGTGTAGAAATGGTCGACAGGTCGCACGCACACATTCAGATGCATTGATATGTTTCAGCTATTGATCTACATTGGTAGCGTTCTTCACAGACATATCGGGTGTACACCCACCCACCACTGAACTACAGATATATTGGTCATCGATAGAAAAAAAATATCTTTCTAGTGTGTACCCAGCTTAAGTTACTAAGGGGCAGATTTATTAAGCCTGGTGAAGTGATAAAGTGGAAGGTGATAAAGTACCAGCCAATCATATCCTAACTAACATGTTACATGAAGGGTTTGAAAAATGGCAGTTAGGAGCTGACTGGCTGGTGCTTTATCACCTGCCAATTTATCACTTCACCAGGCTTAATAAATCTGCCCCTAAATGTTTGACAATGGGTTTCTATGATGCAGTAAAACAGTTCAGTGTGAGGAAGGTATTGCCTGCTTTCTGTGCATTTTCCAATGACCATTGATTGTTCTTCGAAGCTGGGTCCAGGTTCCAACACAACCATTTTAGTAGGCAGCTGGAGTCATCTACATGATTATTTAGCAGCCAATATAATGTTGTAAGTTTATGCAGCCAACTTCTGTGTTCACTGTGCATCTGGTGTAATAAACTGTTTCCTGAAACCACACCATACTTGTGATGGCACCATCCCTACTAGCTGTATTGTATGTGCTGCCTAACAGAACAATTTATAGATTAGAACAACCACAACTGATGAAATACATTCCATGTAGTCTTACAACACACCTTGACTTGCAGTAAAGAAATTTGAACAATTCTGAAAGTGATAGTATTTGTTAAATACAACAGATTGTGTGTGTATCTTAATGCAGTGGTTGCCAAACTTTTTTGAATCATGGCGCCCCTAGAGCATCTGAATTATTTTCAGGGCACCCCTAGGCCAAATGTTTCTTATTGAGAGATTTAGAAATAAATGTTAACTTAGTAAATCGTATTTCTCTAACGTCCTAGTGGATGCTGGGGACTCCGAAAGGACCATGGGGAATAGCGGCTCCGCAGGAGACTGGGCACAAAAGTAAAAAGCTTTAGGACTACCTGGTGTGCACTGGCTCCTCCCCCTATGACCCTCCTCCAAGCCTCAGTTAAGATTTTGTGCCCGAACGAGAAGGGTGCAATCTAGGTGGCTCTCCTGAGCTGCTTAGAGTAAAAGTTTAAATAGGTTTTTTTATTTTCAGTGAGACCTGCTGGCAACAGGCTCACTGCATCGAGGGACTAAGGGGAGAAGAAGCGAACTCACCTGCGTGCAGAGTGGATTGGGCTTCTTAGGCTACTGGACATTAGCTCCAGAGGGACGATCACAGGCCCAGCCATGGATGGGTCCCGGAGCCGCGCCGCCGTCCCCCTTACAGAGCCAGAAGACTGAAGAGGTCCGGAAAATCGGCGGCAGAAGACGTCCTGTCTTCACTAAGGTAGCGCACAGCACCGCAGCTGTGCGCCATTGCTCTCAGCACACTTCACACTCCGGTCACTGAGGGTGCAGGGTGCTGGGGGGGGGCGCCCTGAGACGCAATAAAAACACCTTTTTTGGCAAAAAAATACATCACATATAGCTCCTGGGCTATATGGATGTATTTAACCCCTGCCTATTTTTACATAAAAAAGCGGGAGAGAGGCCGCCGAAAAAGGGGCGGAGCCTATCTCCTCAGCACACTGGCGCCATTTTTCCCTCACAGCTCCGTTGGGGGAAGGCTCCCTGACTCTCCCCTGCAGTCCTGCACTACAGAAACAGGGTAAAACAAGAGAGGGGGGGCACTAAATTGGCATATAAATATATACAGCAGCTATATTAGGGAAAAACACTTATATAAGGTTATCCCTGTATATATATATAGCGCTCTGGTGTGTGCTGGCAAACTCTCCCTCTGTCTCCCCAAAGGGCTAGTGGGGTCCTGTCCTCTATCAGAGCATTCCCTGTGTGTGTGCTGTGTGTCGGTACGTTGTGTCGACATGTATGAGGAGGAAAATGGTGTGGAGGCGGAGCAATTGCCTCTGTTAGTAATGTCACCCCCTAGGGAGTCGACACCTGACTGGATGGTCTTATGGAAAGAATTACGTGATAGTGTCAGCACTTTACAAAAGACTGTTGACGACATGAGACAGCCGGCAAATCAGTTAATATCTGTACAGGCGTCTCAAACACCGTCAGGGGCTCTAAAGCGCCCGTTACCTCAGGTGGTCGACCCAGACACGGACACTGACTCCAGTGTCGACGGTGAGGAAACAAACGTATTTTCCAGTAGGGCCACACGTTGCATGATCACGGCAATGAAGGAGGTTTTGAACATTTCTGATACTACAAGTACCACAAAAAAGGGTATTATGTGGGGTGTGAAAAAACTACCCGTAGTTTTTCCCGAATCAGATGAATTAAATGAGGTGTGTGATGAAGCGTGGGTTTCCCCCGATAAAAAACTGCTAATTTCTAAAAAGTTATTGGTATTATACCCTTTCCCGCCAGAGGTTAGGGCGCGTTGGGAAACACCCCCTAGCGTAGATAAGGCGCTCACACGCTTATCAAAACAAGTGGCGTTACCGTCCCCTGATACAGCCGCCCTCAAGGAACCAGCTGATAGGAAGCTGGAAAATATCCTTAAAAGTATATACACACATACTGGTATTATACTGCGACCAGCAATCGCCTCAGCCTGGATGTGCAGTGCTGGGGTGGCTTGGTCGGATTCCCTGACTGAAAATATTGATACCCTGGACAGGGACAATATATTATTGACTATAGAGTAAGTGCGATGTCCATTTCTGCCAGAAGGCAGTCACACAGGGAAGAAATTTCCAGGGCTTGTGGTCAAGTATGGAAACGTCACTTCACATAAATATCCTGGAACTAAGGGCCATTTACAATGCCCTAAGTCAGGCAAGACCTCTGCTTCAGGGTCAGCCGGTGTTGATCCAGTCGGACAACATCACGGCAGTCGCCCACGTAAACAGACAGGGCGGCACAAGAAGCAGGAGGGCAATGATGGAAGTGGCAAGGATTCTTCGCTGGGCGGAGAATCATGTGATAGCACTGTCAGCAGTGTTCATTCCGGGAGTGGACAACTGGGAAGCAGACTTCCTCAGCAGACACGATCTTCACCCGGGGGAGTGGGGACTTCACCCAGAAGTCTTCCACATGATTGTGAACCGTTGGGAAAAACCAAAGGTGGACATGATGGCGTCCCGCCTCAACAAAAAACTGGACAGATATTGCGCCAGGTCAAGGGACCCTCAGGCAATAGCTGTGGACGCTCTGGTAACACCGTGGGTGTACCAGTCAGTGTATGTGTTCCCTCCTCTTCCTCTCATACCAAAAGTACTGAGAATCATAAGAAGGAGAGGAGTAAAGACTATACTCGTGGCTCCGGATTGGCCAAGAAGGACTTGGTACCCGGAAATTCAAGAGATGCTCACGGAAGACCCGTGGCCTCTACCTCTAAGAAAGGACCTGCTCCAGCAGGGACCATGTCTATTCCAAGACTTACCGCGGCTGCGTTTGACGGCATGGCGGTTGAACGCCGGATCCTGAAGGAAAAAGGCATTCCGGATGAAGTCATCCCTACCCTGATCAAAGCCAGGAAGGATGTAACCGTACAACATTATCACCGTATTTGGCGTAAATATGTTGCGTGGTGCGAGGCCAGGAAGGCCCCTACAGAGGAATTTCAACTGGGTCGTTTCCTGCATTTCCTGCAAACAGTACTGTCTATGGGCCTCAAATTAGGGTCCATTAAGGTTCAAATTTCGGCCCTGTCAATATTCTTCCAAAAAGAACTGGCTTCAGTTCCTGAAGTTCAGACGTTTGTCAAGGGAGTACTGCATATACAGCCTCCTTTTGTGCCTCCAGTGGCACCTTGGGATCTCAATGTAGTTTTGGGATTCCTAAAATCACATTGGTTTGAAACACTCACCACTGTGGACTTAAAATATCTCACATGGAAAGTGGTAATGCTGTTAGCCCTGGCTTCAGCCAGGCGTGTCTCAGAATTGGCGGCTTTATCCTATAAAAGCCCTTACCTAATTTTTCATACGGACAGGGCAGAATTGAGGACTCGTCCTCAATTTCTCCCTAAGGTGGTTTCAGCTTTTCACTTAAACCAGCCTATTGTGGTGCCTGCGGCTACTAGGGACTTGGAGGATGCCAAGTTGCTGGACGTAGTCAGGGCCCTGAAAATATGTTTCCAGGACGGCTGGAGTCAGAAAATCTGATTCGCTGTTTATCCTGTATGCACCCAACAAGCTGGGTGCTCCTGCTTCTAAGCAGACGATTGCTCGTTGGATTTGTAGTACAATTCAGCTTGCACATTCTGTGGCAGGCCTGCCACAGCCAAAATCTGTAAAAGCCCATTCCACACAGAAAGTGGGCTCATCTTGGGCGGCTGCCCGAGGGGTCTCGGCTTTACAACTTTGCCGAGCAGCTACTTGGTCAGGGGCAAACACGTTTGCTAAATTCTACAAATTTGATACCCTGGCTGAGGAGGACCTGGAGTTCTCTCATTCGGTGCTGCAGAGTCATCCGCACTCTCCCGCCCGTTTGGGAGCTTTGGTATAATCCCCATGGTCCTTTCGGAGTCCCCAGCATCCACTAGGACGTTAGAGAAAATAAGAATTTACTTACCGATAATTCTATTTCTCATAGTCCGTAGTGGATGCTGGGCGCCCATCCCAAGTGCGGATTGTCTGCATTACTTGTACATAGTTATTGTTACAAAAATCGGGTTATTGTTATTGTGAGCCATCTTTTCGGAGGCTCCTTCTGTTATCATGCTGTTAACTGGGTTCAGATCACAAGTTGTACGGTGTGATTGGTGTGGCTGGTATGAGTCTTACCCGGGATTCAAAATCCTTCCTTATTGTGTACGCTCGTCCGGGCACAGTATCCTAACTGAGGCTTGGAGGAGGGTCATAGGGGGAGGAGCCAGTGCACACCAGGTAGTCCTAAAGCTTTTTACTTTTGTGCCCAGTCTCCTGCGGAGCCGCTATTCCCCATGGTCCTTTCGGAGTCCCCAGCATCCACTACGGACTATGAGAAATAGAATTATCGGTAAGTAAATTCTTATTTTTTGTAATAATGTCATCCTTAGGTTTAAGTGTGTGTTGAGCTGCAAAATTTGCTTCTGTTTGTCCATGTATTTTATGATTGACAGCCACCAGCACTGGTTTTGACTAATACATTGCCCATTAATAATTTGATTTGGTCCTGGATCACCAATCCAAGTGTTCCAAGGCACCCCAAGGTGCTATTCGATTTCTTTTCTAAGGTTATTACAAGGGGTTGCAGTTAAAATGCAGGCTTTTGGGATCCCGGTGTTCAGGATACCAACGCCGTAATCCCAACAGCCAGCAATACTGACAGTCTGAATCCCGGCGCACCAGGGGTATTCCCACTTGTGGGTGTCCATGACACCCATAGACTGGGAATAGATCCTGTGGCGAACGCAGCGAGCCCACAAGAGGACTCTTAGGGGGATATTCAATTGTTTGAAAAGTCAGTTGGGTGTCTCTTTTTCCTATCTAACAGACAGGAAAAAAACAGACACCCAACCGACTTTTCAAACATTTGAATTCCCCCCTTAGCATTCGTCCTGCTGCCGGTATTCTGGCCAGCAGGATGCCGCTGTGTGGATATTGACAGCCGGCACCCCGTCTCCCGGTAAAACATATGTAATCCATTACAAGTTACTTCTCTATGAACAAAGTACATCTATTACTACGTGATAGTCACTGCCTGCAATACTAGTTACTTGTCTGGTAGATCGCCCTGTAAATTTAACAATAATTGTGTACAGTCCTCAAATTAGAATTTGAATTCATTGTGGTAATCTTTCAATTCCTTACTTATCTTTGTAGCACACAATATATACGTGATTTCTTTGCTGTAACTAGCCTGTAATGCTCAGCAAGTGTTTTCTATTGTGCTGTGCTTTATTGTTCTATCTAGTTTCTAGATTTGACTTCCAAGTGAAATGGCAAAAGGTTTGTTTTAATTAACCTGTTACTTACCCAGTATGGGTTATTACAGCACATAATTATTATTGTGTAAGTGATCTGTCCATTACATGGTTTCTTGTCCTGTCTAGTAAAGATATTTTTTTAATGTTTGCCACCTAAATTATTAGACAGAAGTGAATAGACCGATAGCTTTCATCCCAGTCCCATATGTCTGTAATCACTATCAACATACAATGGAGAGGATATCTTATTTCGGGCTCTCCTGATGCAGCAGCTTGTCTCTGCTCCAGTAGCAAGAGGAAGACTCCTGTGGTTTGGATAAACACTGCACTATAAGAAAAGAGATCTGTGTAGTGTAAGGTTATAAGGAGTCAGGAAGTGATGAGTAATAGTCCGTTTTCTCTCCTTAAGCTTACTGAGCTTCCCAGGGTTAACAAATGAAGTAGTTGCCAGTTACTACAGTTTTTTCAGAGTGCTGAAGACACTATTTATCCTAAGCTGGCCTGGTACTTCAGATGCACTTTAGGATGGATTCAACACAAAATTCATCAGTAAGATGTTTCATAATGTTTCTTCCTTCCAATCTCTTGCACAATTTTGGTGATCTTGTTGGGGCCAACACCTACAGTATATCTCTAATCCAAGCATTCCCAACCTCAGTCCTCAAGGCACAATAACAGTGTAGGTTTTAGTTTCACAACATCCAGTGTGGAAACACTAGTGTGTGCTCCCGTGGGTTGTTCGTCGCATCTATAGATTGATCCTGTATGCAGGGCAATCTGAAGATTACGTTTGTGGTGCCATGCAGTGTAATAAAGATGGAATGAGGGATTGTTCCGTCATTCATTACAGCGGCTAATGTGTACAGGCTATCTTGCCTGTTCTGGGAGGAAGGTAAAATCCCTCCGGCCACCAGCAAGATTGGCGGTCATCTAGTGTGTACCCAGCTTAAGTGTGAGCGAGGGCATGTGTTTATTGCAGACTAGATGGGCCAAGTGGTTATCTGGCGTGAAATTCTATGTTTCTATATATCTGAATTACTGTTCTTCTTTCCTGCACAAGCAGCATGGAAGCTCCCATTCATATTAATAAATGCACACATACTGTGCAAAGAAACACAAAACTTTTGCAGAAAATCATGTCTGTTTTTACCAAGTAGTAGAATAAAGAAGAATTAAAGTACATAAAGGTTTTAATCCTTACCTACTTTTTGTCTCGCTTAGTTTCTATTTTAATTTCAAATGCTGTATTTTCTATAACGTATATTTGTTTTTTCTTTACATTTTTAAATCTAGACTATTAATTCTGCGGTCGTCCAACTGTATGTCTCAGACCGTAATTCCACATGGATAAAGAAATGCTGCGGGGTGGTATGCCTAGTGAAAGACAATCCAAAGAGATCCTATTTCATTAGAGTATATGATATAAAGGTAATGCACTAATAATTTTTGTATATATTTTATGTGCGTACAACCTGTTAGTTATGTTTGTTATGTTTGCACATCCCAGAAATAGGCAAATCTCAGTGGAGTACCAATGCATAGTTAGAGGGTTGTGATAACTTTTTTTTAAAATATGTTGGTGTTCTAGTTTAGTGGACATGCTAATCTCTTTACTTCATAAAGTAATTATTAAAATACTTTTTTAATAAAGCTAGAGCTGTCATTCCTTATAATTGGAGGTCTACATCTCCGTCAGAGATGTACGGTCTTTTGACAGCAACTAAACTATCCTATACTGGATATTCCCAGGCCCAGAGCGCTTTTACCACCATATAGTCATGAAGGGTTTTATTTTTTTGTATTTTCAGTAATGTTAAATACAGTGTGTGTAGTAGTTATTGCCAAGAAGAGCCATGGTGCGCAACCAGTAAGTATTGCAGCTTGTTTGACAAACCTCTCCTTCTGAGCAGTAATGTAATACCGAAAACTTTTCTATTAAACACACTAGACTTAATGCGTATTACCAGTGATTTGCTATGCAATGTGTATTAGCCAATTGTTTATTCAAAATCCAGTATACTTTCTCTAGCCCAATCATTAATTCAAAGCGGATATGCTTATACAGATGTATAAGGTGCTGACCTCCACACCAATACTGCGTCCTTTTGAAATTGGTGTGGATTGGAGGAGCAGTACATAAAACTAATCCTGACCATTTTGCAGTCTGATTGCATGTGATCATTGCAAATTGTTTTGCTAGCGATTAGACCATAATCCAATGTGATCAGAATGCAGGGGAATTTGTCAGCACGTGATAGGAATAGTAAAATTTCAGAAGAAAGCCTGTTACCCAACAATGTATGCCTGACCACACATTCATCCAAATGATTGGAATAGTTGTTTTATAATGATATGAATTAAAGTCTAATTATATTAGTTTCTTTCTGCTCAATCAAGTCCAGTCCATTTGGATTGTGGTAATTTAGGATGACTCAGTACAGTTGTTAGTCTCATTGTCAGAGAACTACATAGTGCCTGACTGTGTTTGTTGAAATACAGGCTTTAGTAACATTTTCTGCTTGGTGTTTGTTAATGTGTTCTATTTCTTTTTCAGGATGGTCGACCACTCTATGAACAGGAGCTGTATTATAATTTTGTATATAATAGCCCAAGATCATACTTTCACACATTTGCTGGTGATGTAAGTAGTGATCCTTTCCCTTATAGTATGATGATATAAATATTTATAATAAAGAAATCATGTTGGCAAATAATTAAGCTTTCTACAGATAAACCTGTCTGATCCAAGCATATATTCAAAGTACATAGATGGCAGGAAAAATAAAACTATTATTTGGCCATGAAATTATTGAAACTGACAACAGATCTCTTAACTGAGAGTTTTTTTGGTCTTTACAAATCAAGCAAAATGCTTGTTAATATGTTTTGTTACAATGACCTGTGTACACCATTGAATGTCACTTGTCTAATGGAGAGTGGGGCAGTTATCACTAAAATAAGATTGAGGGAAATGTAAATAGCTTACACTCGCACACAAGAAGAGAGTTGCTGCTGCAATGGTATGTAAATGTCAGAAACCGCATTAGAGTTCGCCCCCCTTGTGGCTTGCACAAAAATCTGGAGGCAACTTAAGACCACCCTCATCCACTGACTGGTCATCTCCAGATTGGACTACTGTAACCTCCTCCCAACTGGCCTTCCAGACTTCTACCTCTCTTTACTCCAATCTGTCCTTAATGCTGCTTCCCGACTCCTCTTCCAATCCAAACATACTACGTCTGCCTCCAATCTCCTACAAGCCCTACGCTGGCAACCCTTCCTCTTCAGACTCCAATTCGAGCTTCTCACACACAGCCCTTGCCCAGTCATCTTCCATTTACATATCTGGTCTAATCTCCCTTCGCACTCCCACCCACCCACTTCGCTCCACAAATACATGCCGCCACTCCTGCCAACTGATTACTTCCTCCCGCCTCCAAAATTTTGCTTGTGCTGCTCCCTACCTCTGGATTTCTCTCCTGGTCAGACACTCCACCTCTCTTTTAAAACTTCAAACAGGCTCTCAAGACCCATTTCTTTATGAATGCCATCCAGCTCTCATACTGTCCCCACTGTTCCTTGCTCCTTCCATCTGTGTCACCCCTGTCTCCCTGCTCACATTTAGAATGTAAACTTTTACGAGTAGGGTCCTCTTCACTCTTGCGCTTCTCCGTCCCACACTTTTATTATCATTTACTCCATACTCCCTACAGCATCGCCTAACTCTTGGTTGCTGCCACCCTGCTGCATATTTGAGTGGTACATTTGCTGATACAGAAATATTTATAAACCATGTCCTTGTCCTGCATTGTTTTGCACTGGATGGCACTGTTTTCTTGTTTAATTCATGTGTCTGTGTACTTTGTAAGGCGCTGCAGAACCCTTGTGGCGCCATATAAAGGCTAATAATCAGCGGTATCGTGAGGCATATAGCGGGACTTACTCATGAGGTGAGAACATCCCTCTTAATTGAATTCCCCCCCTAAGACTGATAAAGATTTGGGCCCATATCCTACCGTGGTAAAGTCTGATAATTTCTTATACTTACTACATTTACAGATGGGTTCACGGTTATCTTGACTAGTTTTCTGCGCCTAGGCACAACATGACTTATACCCCTTTCAAACCGCAAATATATCCCAGGATAGACTCAGGTCGAGGTGCAGTCTAAAAGCACCATTTTTTAATATCCCGGGCCGAGTAACCCTGCATTTCAACCCGGTATAAAAGCAGTGTTATACACGGGTTGGACCCGGGTAAATGTGCACTCTAAAGTGTCCAACTCGGGTTATTCAACACTGCATTCATGTAAAAGTGCTGATTGGCTGTTCTCTGTGTGCTTTGATGATGTCAGCACTCAGCAGCCTGAGCCCTGCTACACAGGAGAGAACAGAGAGCATTAGAGATATTAAGAATTAGTGGTGAGGCAGAGATTGATAGGCCACTTACTGCATACCTCCCAACTTATTTAAAGTACAAAGAGGGACCCTGGCGCGCGCTAAGCGCGCCCAAAAAGGGTGTGTGACCTATATGAAAGGGGCATGGCCTCGTGACAGAGCCTCAATCGTGAGTAACGCCCCCTTGTATCATCACTGAACTGCTTTTTGAGCTGCTGGCATGCGCCCCCCCCCCCCCCCCCCCCTTCCTCCCTCTGTCACCTGTGAATAAATGCTGTACGCATGCTAAGGAGAGCAGCAGTGACGGGAGCCTCTCAACTACCCACCCCCCCACCTCGGGACAATGCAGCCTACAGGTGGGATGGCGGGACAATCCCCAAGAAAACGGGACTGTCCCGCGAAAATCCGGACAATTGGGAGGTAAGTTACTGGAACAGTTAAAGATGCAATTGTGTATAAAAACATAGCTCTGTCCACCATGATTCCTGCAATGCTGTGAGCTGTCCCCACCCTCTCCTTTTGTCCCCTTCTGACACCTCATCTTTCTGAGCCAAAAAAATTCCATTTAAAATGACATCCATGGTGTTTTAATTGCTGACCCGGGTTGAGGTAAAAGGAGCCAACCATGCAATAAACCGGGTTGAAAGTGTAGTGTGAAAGGGTCGGACCCAGGTTCAAAATACCGTGTCGGACTCGGGTTTGCGGTGTGAAAGGGGTATTATTAGCATAAACCCTTCATCTATTGTTCTCAACTGCAATACAATACAGCCGGGGATTAAGTAATTACAGCAGGGGATTAAGTCATTACAGCAGGGGATTAAGTCCGACTGGCCAGTCGCAGTTAATTCTATTAAAGGTCAAGATAAATGTGGACCCATCTGTATAACTTGGCCAGTGCCACAAGATTGTCATTAAGCAAGTAGTAGCAATAAAATTTGAAAAGACTGAAATGAAGAACAGGAAGCTATAAACCTGCGAGTGACCTTAGATTTGGATAAACAGAGTACTTTCTGAAATATATAGTACAAAATAATATCATAACATAGCATACATTTTATGATTATGTATTATGACTAGTTTATTTGAAAAGTTTTCTAGTGAATCTTGATACAGGTTGAGTATCCCATATCCAAATATTCCGAAATACGGAATATTCCGAAATACGGACTTTTTTGAGTGAGAGTGAAAAGTAACGGGAGATTGCAGTGCGCAATTCAATTATTTTTTTTGCGCTAATTGCGCCTGAACGAAGCTACAATTGAATAGCTCTGTTGGGAGCCATCTGCTGGCTGCAGACGAAAATAATTGAATTCCCCCTTTGTCATCTTTCTGCCCTGCTACAACTGACCAAGTAAACTGTGAGTGCTGCTGTTGTGAAGTGGAATCATCTAGAGCAGCAACAGCTGAGCCGCAAAGTGGTAGGCTCCCCAAACTCACAGAAACTCGCTGCTGAGCACTGAAGCACCTAGCATACAGAAATAGTCTATGGGTGTGATGTATGGCTCATCATGTACTCTTGGCCATGTAGTGTATATGGATAAAGAACAGTTGTACACCAAGTGTAGTTTGAAGTGTCCCATTTTCAGATTGCACTAAATGTATAAGTTGTGTGCTACAGGGTCGATATTGCCCCCTGCCCCTTTCACTGTTTTTATTAATGACTTTGTAGATGTCGCGGAACAAAAAAGTCATTATTTACTGATGATGCTAAGCTATTGTAGGGTTATGGACACAAGGCAGTATAGTAACTTGCTACCAAAAAATAGAAGCAAAATGGAAAACTAGGCTGTGTTATGGAGAGTTAAATAGAACTTGGATAGTAATGCACATGGGCCGTGGTAAGATAACTATTATACTTTAAAAGAAGGGAGGTAACTCCGCTCAGGATTTTAACTTAGTACAAATTATTTTACTATTAAAACCAGGAAAAGATCCAAGGTTAAAACAATCAGTTAGACCAATCTCATTGCTAAATCAAGATTTCAAGCTCCTTACAAGCATTATGGCAAATAGGTTACAGTCAGTGCTAACAAAAATCATACAGACCACACAAACCAGGTTTATAAAAGGCAGAAGCTCAGTACAGAATATGAGACACTTAATAGCAGTGTTAACTAAAACCTATAACGATAAGGAAAAAAAAAATAAGAATTTACTCACCCGTAATTCTATTTCTCGTAGTCTGTAGTGGATGCTGGGACTCCGTAAGGACCATGGGGAATAGCGGCTCCGCAGGTGACTGGGCACAACTATAAAGAAAGCTTTAGACTACTGATGTGCACTGGCTCCTCCCACTATGACCCTCCTCCAGACTTCAGTTAGGATACTGTGCCCGGAAGAGCTGACACAATAAGGAAGGATTTTGAATCCCGGGTAAGACTCATACCAGCCACACCAATCACACCGTATAACTCGTGATAAAATACCCAGTTAACAGTATGATAACAACTGAGCCTCTCAACAGATGGCTCAACAATAACCCTTTAGTTAAGCAATAACTATATACAAGTATTGCAGACAATCCGCACTTGGGATGGGCGCCCAGCATCCACTACGGACTACGAGAAATAGAATTACCGGTGAGTAAATTCTTATTTTCTCTAACGTCCTAAGTGGATGCTGGGACTCCGTAAGGACCATGGGGATTATACCAAAGCTCCCAAACGGGCGGGAGAGTGAGGATGACTCTGCAGCACCGAATGGGCAAACTCTAGGTCCTCCTCAGCCAGGGTGTCAAACTTGTAGAATTTAGCAAACGTGTTTGACCCCGACCAAGTAGCTGCTCGGCTAACTTGAAGAGCCGAGACCCCTCGGGCAGCCGCCCAAGAAGAGCCCACCTTCCTCGTGGAATGGGCTTTCACTGATTTAGGATGCGGCAGTCCAGCCGCAGAATGTGCAAGCTGAATCGTACTACAGATCCAGCGAGCAATAGTCTGCTTTGAAGCAGGTGCACCCAACTTGTTGGGCGCATACAGGATAAAGAGCGAGTCAGTCTTTCTGACTCCAGCTGTCCTGGAAACATAGATTTTCAGGGCCCGGACTACGTCCAACAACTTGGAAGCCTCCAAGTCATTTGTAGCCGCAGGCACCACGATAGGTTGGTTCAGATGAAAAGCTGATACCACTTTGGGGAGAAACTGGGGACGAGTCCTCAATTCTGTCCTATCCATATGGAAAATCAGATAAGGGCTTTTACATGACAAAGCCGCCAATTCTGATACACGCCTGGCCGAAGCTAAGGCCAACAACATGACCACTTTCCACGTGAGATATTTCAAATCCACGGTTTTCAGTGGCTCAAACCAATGTGACTTTAGGAAATCCAACACCACGTTGAGATCCCAAGGTGCCACTGGAGGCACAAAAGGGGGCTGAATATGCAGCACTCCCTTAACAAAAGTCTGAACTTAAGGTAGTGAAGCCAGTTCTCTCTGGAAGAAACTCGATAGAGCCAAAATCTGGATCTTAATGGAACCCAATTTAAGGCCCATAGTCACCCCTGACTGTAGGAAGTGCAGGAAACGGCCCAGCTGAAATTCCTCCGTTGGGGCCTTCCTGGCCTCACACCACGCAACATATTTTCGCCATATGCGGTGATAATGGTTTGCGGTTACTTCTTTCCTAGCTTTAATCAGCGTAGGAATGACTTCCTCCGGATTGCCCTTTTCTCTGACGTCCTAGTGGATGCTGGGAACTCCGTAAGGACCATGGGGAATAGCGGCTCCGCAGGAGACTGGGCACAAATAGAAAGCTTTAGTACTACCTGGTGTGCACTGGCTCCTCCCCCATGACCCTCCTCCAAGCCTCTTTTAGATTTTTGTGCTCGAACGAGAAGGGTGCACACTAGGGGCTCTCCTGAGCTTCTTAGTGAAAGTTTTAGTTTAGGTTTTTTATTTTCAGTGAGACCTGCTGGCAACAGGCTCACTGCATCGAGGGACTAAGGGGAGAAGAAGCGAACTCACCTGCGTGCAGAGTGGATTGGGCTTCTTAGGCTACTGGACACCATTAGCTCCAGAGGGACCGATCACAGGCCCAGCCTTGGAGCTCGGTCCCAGAGCCGCGCCGCCGGCCCCCTTACAGAGCCAGAAGCAAGAAGAGGTCCGGCAAATCGGCGGCAGAAGACATCCTGTCTTCCACAAGGTAGCGCACAGCACTGCAGCTGTGCGCCATTGCTTCTCAGCACACTTCACACTCCGGTCACTGAGGGTGCAGGGCGCTAGGGGGGGGCGCCCTGAGCAGCAATAGAAACACCTTGGCTGGCTAAAAATACATCACATATAGCCCCTGGGCTATATGGATGAATTTTAACCCCTGCCAGATTTTCACAAAAAGCGGGAGAAAGGCCGCTGAGAAGGGGGCGGAGCTTATCTCCTCAGCACACAGGCGCCATTTTCCCTCACAGCTCCGCTGGAAGGACGTCTCCCTGACTCTCCCCTGCAGTCCTGCACTACAGAAACAGGGTAAAAAAGAGAGGGGGGCACTAATTGGCGGGTTATTAACAATACAGCAGCTATAAGGGAGAAACACTTATATAAGGTTGTCCCTATATCTATATATAGCGCTCTGGTGTGTGCTGGCATACTCTCCCTCTGTCTCCCCAAAGGGCTAGTGGGGTCCTGTCCTCTATCAGAGCATTCCCTGTGCGTGTGCTGTGTGTCGGTACGTTTGTGTCGACATGTATGAGGAGGAAAATGATGTGGAGGCGGAGCAATTGCCTATAATAGAGATGTCACCCCCTAGGGAGTCGACACCTGAGTGGATGGCTTTATGGAAGGATTTACGTGACAGTGTCAGCTCCTTACAAAAGACAGTTGATGACATGAGACAGCCGACTAATCAGCTAGTCCCTGTCCAGGCGTCTCAGAAACCATCAGGGGCTCTAAAAAGGCCGTTACCTCAGGTGGTGGATACTGACGTCGACACGGATACTGACTCCAGTGTCGACGGTGAGGAGACAAACGTGACTTCCAGTAGGGCCACACGTTTACATGATCACGGCAATGAGAGGTGTTAAACATTTCTGATACTGCAAGTACCACTAAAAAGGGTATTATGTGGGGTGTGAAAAAACTACCTGTAGTTTTTCCTGAATCAGACGAATTAAATGAGGTGTGTGATGAAGCGTGGGTTTCCCCCGATAAAAAACTGATAATTTCTAAAAAGTTATTGGCATTATACCCTTTCCCGCCAGAGGTTAGGGCGCGTTGGGAAACACCCCCTAGAGTGGATAAAGCGCTCACACGCTTATCAAAACAAGTGGCGTTACCGTCTCCTGATACGGCCGCCCTCAAGGAACCAGGTGACAGAAAACTGGAGAATATCCTAAAAAGTATATACACACATACTGGTGTTATACTGCGACCAGCAATCGCCTCAGCCTGGATGTGCAGCGCTGGGGTGGCTTGGTCGGATTCCCTGACTGAAAATATTGATACCCTGGATAGGGACAGTATATTGTTGACTATAGAGCATTTAAAAGATGCATTTCTATATATACGAGATGCACAGAGGGATATTTCCACTCTGGCATCAAGAGTGAGTGCGCTGTCCATTTCTGCCAGAAGAGGATTATGGACGCGACAGTGGTCAGGTGATGCGGACTCTAAACGGCATATGGAAATATTGCCTTATAAAGGGGAGGAGTTATTTGGGGTCGTTCTATCGGACCTGGTGGCCACGGCAACTGCTGGGAAATCCACATTTTTACCCCAGGTCGCCTCTCAACATAAAAAGACGCCGTCTTATCCGGCTCAGTCCTTTCGTCCCCATAAGGGCAAGCGGGCAAAAGGTTCCTCTTTTCTGCCCCGGGGCAGAGGAAGGGGAAAAAGACTGCAACAGACAGCAAATTCCCAGGAACAAAAGCCCTCCCCCGCTTCTGCCAAGTCCTCAGCATGACGCTGGGGCCTTACAAGCGGACTCAGGCACGGTGGGGGCCCGTCTCAAGAATTTCAGCGCGCAGTGGGCTCACTCGCAAGTGGACCCCTGGATCCTTCAAGTAGTATCTCAGGGGTACAAATTGGAGTTCGAGACGTCTCCCCCTCGCCGGTTCCTGAAGTCTGCTTTACCAACGTCTCCCTCCGACAGGGAGGCAGTATTGGAGGCAGTTCACAAGCTGTATTCCCAGCAGGTGATAATCAAGGTACCCCTCCTGCAACAAGGGAAGGGGTATTATTCAACGCTGTTTGTGGTACCGAAGCCGGATGGCTCGGTAAGACCTATTTTAAATCTGAAATCCTTGAACACTTACATACAAAGGTTCAAGTTCAAGATGGAGTCACTCAGAGCAGTGATCGCGAACCTGGAAGAGGGGGACTTTATGGTGTCTCTGGACATCAAAGATGCCTACCTCCATGTCCCCATTTACCCTTCTCATCAAGGGTACCTCAGGTTTGTGGTACAAAACTGTCACTATCAGTTTCAGACGCTGCCGTTTGGATTATCCACGGCACCCCGGGTCTTTACCAAGGTAATGGCCGAAATGATGATTCTTCTTCGAAGAAAAGGCGTTTTAATTATCCCTTACTTGGACGATCTCCTGATAAGGGCAAGATCCAGAGAACAGTTAGTAGTCGTAGTAGCACTATCTCAGGTAGTGCTACGGCAGCACGGCTGGATTCTAAATATCCCAAAATCGCAGCCGATTCCGACGACACGTCTTCTGTTCCTAGGGATGATTCTGGACACAGTCTAGAAAAAGGTGTTCCTTCCGGAGGAAAAAGCCAGGGAGTTATCCGACCTAGTCAGAAACCTCCTGAAACCAGGGCAAGTCTCAGTGCATCAATGCACAAGAATCCTGGGAAAGATGGTAGCTTCCTACGAAGCGATTCCATTCGGCAGATTCCACGCAAGAACGTTCCAGTGGGATCTGCTGGACAAATGGTCCGGATCGCATCTTCAGATGCATCAGCGGATAACCCTGTCCCCAAGGACAAGGGTGTCTCTTCTGTGGTGGTTGCAGAGTGCTCATCTTCTAGAGGGCCGCAGATTCGGCATTCAGGACTGGGTCCTGGTGACCACGGATGCCAGCCTGAGAGGCTGGGGAGCAGTCACACAAGGAAGAAATTTTCCAGGGCTTGTGGTCAAGCCTGGAGACATCACTTCACATAAATATCCTGGAGCTAAGGGCCATCTACAATGCTCTAAGCCTAGCACGACCTCTGCTTCAAGGTCAGCCGGTGCTGATTCAGTCAGACAACATCACGGCAGTCGCCCACGTAAACAGACAGGGCGGCACAAGAAGCAGGAGGGCAATGGCAGAAGTTGCAAGGATTCTTCGCTGGGCGGAAAATCATGTGATAGCACTGTCAGCAGTGTTCATTCCGGGAGTGGACAACTGGGAAGCAGACTTCCTCAGCAGGCACGACCTCCACCCGGGAGAGTGGGGACTTCACCCAGAAGTCTTCCACATGATTGTGAACCGTTGGGAAAAACCAAAAGGTGGACATGATGGCGTCCCGCCTCAACAAAAAACTAGACAGGTATTGCGCCAGGTCACGGGACCCTCAGGCAATAGCTGTGGACGCTCTGGTAACACCATGGGTGTACCAGTCAATGTATGTGTTCCCTCCTCTGCCTCTCATACCCAAGGTACTGAGAATCATAAGAAGGAGAGGAGTAAGGACTATAGTCGTGGCTCCGGATTGGCCAAGAAGGACTTGGTACCCGGAACTTCAAGAGATGCTCACGGAGGACCCGTGGCCTCTACCTCTACGAAGGGACCTGCTCCAGCAGGGATCCTGTCTGTTTCAAGACTTACCGTGGCTGCGTTTGACGGCATGGCGGTTGAACGCCGGATCCTGAAGGAAAAAGGCATTCCGGATGAAGTCATCCCTACCCTGATCAAAGCCAGGAAGGATGTAACCGTGCAGCATTATCACCGTATTTGGCGTAAATATGTTGCGTGGTGCGAGGCCAGGAAGGCCCCTACAGAGGAATTTCAACTGGGTCGGTTCATGCATTTCCTGCAAACAGGACTGTCTATGGGCCTAAAATTAGGGTCCATTAAGGTTCAAATTTCGGCCCTGTCGATCTTCTTCCAAAAAGAACTGGCTTCAGTTCCTGAAGTTCAGACGTTTGTCAAAGGGGTGCTGCATATACAGCCTCCTTTTGTGCCTCCAGTGGCACCTTGGGATCTCAATGTGGTTTTGGGGTTCCTAAAATCACATTAGTTTGAACCACTCACCACTGTGGACTTAAAATATCTCACATGGAAAGTGGTAATGCTGTTGGCCCTGGCGTCAGCCAGGCGCGTGTCAGAATTGGCGGCTTTATCCTATAAAAGCCCTTACCTAATTTTTCATACGGATAGGGCAGAATTGAGGACTCGTCCTCAATTTCTCCCTAAGGTGGTTTCAGCGTTACACCTGAACCAGCCTATTGTGGTACCTGCGGCTACTAGGGACTTGGAGGACTCCAAGTTGCTGGACGTAGTCAGGGCCCTGAAAATATATGTTTCCAGGACGGCTGGAGTCAGAAAATCTGACTCGCTGTTTATCCTGTATGCACCCAACAAGCTGGGTGCTCCTGCTTCTAAGCAGACTATTGCTCGTTGGATTTGTAGTACAATTCAGCTTGCTCATTCTGTGGCAGGCCTGCCACAGCCTAAATCTGTAAAAGCCCATTCCACAAGGAAAGTGGGCTCATCTTGGGCGGCTGCCCGAGGGGTCTCGGCTTTACAACTTTGCCGAGCAGCTACTTGGTCAGGAGCAAACACGTTTGCTAAATTCTACAAATTTGATACCCTGGCTGAGGAGGACCTGGAGTTCTCTCATTCGGTGCTGCAGAGTCATCCGCACTCTCCCGCCCGTTTGGGAGCTTTGGTATAATCCCCATGGTCCTTACGGAGTTCCCAGCATCCACTAGGACGTCAGAGAAAATAAGAATTTACTTACCGATAATTCTATTTCTCGTAGTCCGTAGTGGATGCTGGGCGCCCATCCCAAGTGCGGATTGTCTGCAATACTTGTACATAGTTATTGTAACTAAATCGGGTTATTGTTGTAGTGAGCCATCTTTTCTAGAGGCTCCTCTGTTATCATACTGTTAACTGGGTTCAGATCACAAGTTATACGGTGTGATTGGTGTGGCTGGTATGAGTCTTACCCGGGATTCAAAATCCTTCCTTATTGTGTACGCTCGTCCGGGCACAGTATCCTAACTGAGGCTTGGAGGAGGGTCATGGGGGGAGGAGCCAGTGCACACCAGGTAGTACTAAAGCTTTCTATTTGTGCCCAGTCTCCTGCGGAGCCGCTATTCCCCATGGTCCTTACGGAGTTCCCAGCATCCACTACGGACTACGAGAAATAGAATTATCGGTAAGTAAATTCTTATTTTCCTTCAGGATCCGGTGTTCAACCGCCATGCCGTCAAACGCAGCCGCGGTAAGTCTTGGAACAGACAGGGCCCCTGCTGCAGCAGGTCTTGTCTGAGCGGTAGAGGCCATGGGTCCTCTGAGATCATTTCTTGAAGTTCCGGGTACCAAGCTCTTCTTGGCCAATCCGGAACAATGAGTATAGTTCTTACTCCTCTTCTCCTTATTATCCTCAGTACCTTTGGTATGAGAGGAAGAGGAGGGAACACATAAACCGACCGGTACACCCACGGTGTCACTAGAGCGCCCACAGCTATCGCCTGCGGGTCTCTTGACCTGGCGCCATACTTTTCTAGCTTTTTGTTTAGGCGGGACGCCATCATGTCCACCTGTGGCCTTTCCCAACGGTTTACAATCATTTGAAAGACTTCTGGATGAAGTCCCCACTCTCCCGGGTGGAGGTCGTTCCTGCTGAGGAAGTCTGCTTCCCAGTTGTCCACTCCCGGAATGAACACTGCTGACAGTGCTAACACGTGATTTTCCGCCCATCGGAGAATCCTTGTGGCTTCTGCCATTGCCGTCCTGCTTCTCATGCCGCCCTGTCGGTTTACATGGGCGACCGCCGTGATGTTGTCTGACTGGATCAGTACCGGCTGGTTTTGAAGCAGGGGTTTTGCCTGACTTAGGGCATTGTAAATGGCCCTTAGTTCCAGAATATTTATGTGCAGGGAAGTCTCCTGACTTGACCATAGTCCTTGGAAGTTTCTTCCCTGTGTGACTGCCCCCCAGCCTCGAAGGCTGGCATCCGTGGTCACCAGGACCCAGTTCTGTATGCTGAATCTGCGGCCCTCTTGAAGATGAGCACTCTGCAGCCACCACAGCAGAGACACCCTTGTCCTTGGAGACAGGGTTATCAGCCGATGCATCTGAAGATGCGATCCGGACCACTTGTCCAACAGGTCCCACTGAAAGGTTCTTGCATGAAACCTGCCGAATGGAATCGCTTCGTAGGAAGCTACCATCTTTCCCAGGATCCGCGTGCAGTGATGCACCGACACCTGTTTTGGTTTTAGGAGGCCTCTGACTAGAGATGACAGCTCCTTGGCCTTCTCCTCCGGGAGAAACACTTTTTTCTGTTCTGTGTCCAGAACCATCCCCAGGAACAGTAGACGTGTCGTAGGGACCAGCTGTAACTTTGGAATGTTTAGAATCCAGCCGTGCTGTTGTAGCACCTCCCGAGATAGTGCTACCCCGACCAACAACTGCTCTCTGGACCTCGCCTTTATCAGGAGATCGTCCAAGTACAGGATAATTAAAACTCCCTTCTTTCGAATGAGTATCATCATTTCGGCCATTACCTTGGTAAAGACCCTCGGAGCCGTGGATAGACCGAACGGCAACGTCTGGAATTGGTAATGACAATCCTGTACCACAAATCTGAGGTACTCCTGGTGAGGATGGTAAATGGGGACATGCAGGTAAGCATCCTTGATGTCCAGTGATACCATGTAATCCCCCTCGTCCAGGCTTGCAATAACCGCCCTGAGCGATTCCATCTTGAACTTGAATTTTTTTATATATGTGTTCAAGGATTTCAAATTTAAAATGGGTCTCACCGAACCGTCCGGTTTCGATACCACAAACATTGTGGAATAGTAACCCCGTCCTTGTTGAAGTAGGGGTACCTTTACTATCACCTGTTGTGAATACAGCTTGTGAATTGCCTGTAACACTGCCTCCCTGCCTGAGGGAGTGGTTGGCAAGGCAGATTTGAGGAAACGGCGGGGGGGAGACGTCTCGAATTCCAGCTTGTACCCCTGAGATACTATCTGAAAAATCCAGGGATCCACCCGTGAGCGAGCCCACTGATTGCTGAAATATTTGAGACGTGCCCCCACCGTACCTGGCTCCGCCTGTGGAGCCCCAGCGTCATGCTGTGGACTTAGAGGAAGCGGGGGAGGACTTTTGCTCCTGGGAACTGGCTGTATGCTGCAGCTTTTTTTCCCCTACCTCTGCCTCTGGGCAGAAAGGACGCGCCTTTAACCCGCTTGCCCCTATTGGGCCGAAAGGACTGTACCTGATCATACGGTGCTTTCTTTGGCTGTGAGGGAACATGGGGTAAAAATGTAGACTTCCCAGCTGTTGCTGTGGAAACGAGGTCCGAGAGACCATCCCCGAACAACTCCTCACCCTTATAAGGCAGAACTTCCATGTGCCTTTTGGAATCTGCATGTCCTGTCCACTGCCGAGTCCATAACCCTCTCCTGGCAGAAATGGACATTGCACTAATTTTGGATGCCAGCCGGCAAATATCCCTCTGTGCATCCCTCATGTATAAAAGTGCGTCTTTTATATGCTCTACGGTTAGCAATATAGTGTCCCTGTCTAGGGTATCAATATTTTCTGACAGGGAATCTGACCATGCAGCTGCAGCACTGCACATCCATGCTGAAGCAATAGCTGGTCTCAGTATAACACCTGTGTG
Organism: Pseudophryne corroboree; assembly: GCF_028390025.1. Lineage (NCBI taxonomy): Eukaryota > Metazoa > Chordata > Amphibia > Anura > Myobatrachidae > Pseudophryne > Pseudophryne corroboree. The sequence goes on from NC_086449.1 coordinate 464,042,700, forward strand.
TGTATATATAGATTTCAGGATAGCCTCCTGCTTTCTATCAGCAGATTCCTTCAGGGCGGCCGTATCCGGAGACGGTAGTGCCACCTTCTTTGACAAGCATGTGAGCGCTTTATCCACTCTAGGGGATGTTTCCCAACGTGACCTATCCTCTGGCGGGAAAGGGTACGCCATTAGTAACCTCTTAGAAATTACCAGCTTCTTATCAGGGGAAGCCCACGCTTCTTCACACACTTCATTTAACTCCTCAGATGGAGGAAAAGCTACTGGTAGTTTTTTCTCTCCAAACATAATACCCTTTTTTGTGGTACCGGGGGTAACATCAGAAATATGCAACACATTTTTCATTGCCTCAATCATGTAACGTGTGGCCCTACTGGAAGTTACATTAGTCTCATCGTCGTCGACACTGGAGTCAGTATCCGTGTCGACATCTGTGTCTGCCATCTGAGGTAGCGGGCGTTTTAGAGCCCCTGATGGCTTTTGAGACGCCTGGGCAGGCACAGGCTGAGAAGCCGGCTGTCCCACATTTGGTATGTCGTCAAACCTTTTATGCAAGGAGTCGACACTGTCGCGTAATTCCTTCCACAGCACCATCCACTCAGGTGTCGACCTCGCAGGGGGTGACATCACATTTACAGGCATCTGCTCCGCCTCCACATAAGCCTCCTCATCAAACATGTCGACACAGCCGTACCGACACACCGCAAACACACAGGGAATGCTCTGACAGAGGACAGGACCCCACAAAGCCCTTTGGGGAGACAGAGAGAGAGTATGCCAGCACACACCAGAGCCCTATATAACACAGGGATCCCACTATAAATGAGTGTTTTCCCTTATAGCTGCTTTTTATTTATTTATATATTATATATATATATATATCTCCTGCGCCTAAATTTAGTGCCCCCCCTCTCTTTTTTACCCTTCTGTAGCTTGCAGACTGCAGGGGAGAGCCCGGGAGCTTCCTTCCAGCGGAGCTGTGAGGGAAAAATGGCGCCAGTGTGCTGAGGGAGATGGCCCCGCCCCTTTTCCGGCGGACTTCTCCCGCATTTTCTGGAATACTGGCAGGGGTATTTTTACATCTATATAGCCTCTAGGACTATATATGATGTAGATTTGCCAGCCAAGGTGTCTTATATTGCCCTCAGGGCGCCCCCCCCCAGCGCCCTGCACCCATTAGTGACCGGAGTGTGAGGTGTACATGAGGAGCAATGGCGCACAGCTACAGTGCTGTGCGCTACCTTGGTGAAAACCGAAGTCTTCTGCCGCCGATTTTCCGGACCTCTTCATGCTTCTGGCTCTGTAAGGGGGACGGCGGCGCGGCTCCGGGAACGAACACCAAGGTCGGGTCCTGCGGTCGATCCCTCTGGAGCTAATGGTGTCCAGTAGCCTAAGAAGCCCAAACTACCACCTGTTAGGTAGGTTCGCTTCTTCTCCCCTTAGTCCCTCGCTGCAGTGAGTCTGTTGCCAGCAGATCTCACTGTAAAATAAAAAACCTAAATATACTTTCTTTCTAGGAGCTCAGGAGAGCCCCTAGTGTGCATCCAGCTCAGCCGGGCACAAGATTCTAACTGAAGTCTGGAGGAGGGTCATAGTGGGAGGAGCCAGTGCACACCAGTAGTCTAAAGCTTTCTTTATAGTTGTGCCCAGTCTCCTGCGGAGCCGCTATTCCCCATGGTCCTTACGGAGTCCCAGCATCCACTTAGGACGTTAGAGAAAATACGATAATAGTCAGTTGCGATGCAGACAAAGCATTTGATAGAATTTCAGGGGCACACTTAATAAGAGTATTACAAATTCAGAATTTTGGAGAGAGCTTTGTGTCATTATTTAAAACACTATATAAAGAACCAGGGGAATATTTAAGAGTCAATGGTTTGAACACATCAGTATTTCAGCTTAATAGAGGGACAAGGCAAGAGGGTGCTCAATGTCACACTTGCTATTTAATTTAGCAATAGATCCATTTATTCGAAACTGCCTCAGATGTAAAGAATGGCAAGGTGTGAAAATGGGAGACACTACACTGAAACTATCTGCATATGCGGATGATTTACTGCTTTATATTAAAAATCCGAAAGAAGCAATATCAGCGATCATGAAAACACAGAGAATTTTGTATAATATCAGGGTTCCTGGTGAATTACAACAAAACAGAAGCACTAGCACTAAATGTAGAAGCTAGAAAAGATGGAGGAGATATATTCCCATTTAAATGGGCAAATGAGACCATAAAATACCTAGAATTAAATATGACAACCCATCCGTCGGCGCTATATGCAGCAAACTTTCAGAATATTATACAGAAAACGATATCAGATTTTAAGAGATGGAAACCTCTCCCATTATCATATTTGGGTAGGTGTCAGTTGGTAAAAATGTTCATATGTAATTCAAATGCTCCCTTTAATTATGATAGATTCAGATTTAAAATTTTTACGTAAAACATTTAGTAAATTCATATGGGCAGGAAAGAAACCAAGGATAGCACTATATAAACTGATGCAAACTAGTAAAATGGAAGGGGTTAACCTTCTATGCTTGAAAACATATAATTTAGCAGCAAATTTAAGATATGCGGTCGACTGGATAAAAGACACCAATAATTACGCAGATAGTAAAATTGAAAAATCTTTATGTATAAATATGACGCTAGTAAGTGCATTACATACAACTTTAGCACTAATAAGTATGGACAAACCACAAAATATATTACTCTATAGGACATGTTTGGCGTGGAAAAAGGCATATATACAAAAAAAATATCACCTAATATCTCACTATTTTTACCGACAGGACACAATTTTTAGGTTTCACACATGGAGGTATTGACACAACGTTTATTAAATGGAGTAAACAGGGATTAAAATATATACACCGATTATTAGATAAGGGAAATGAAAGAATTTACACATGGGAAGCTATTAAATATTTTTTTTTTTCAATTGAGATCACAATTCTCTTATTTACAAATTAAAAGCTATATAAACAAGGTGACACTGAGAATTACGTAAGTTAATAAAGGAAAAAGGGATTGATGACTTGCTACACCGCTGCCCTGGGGTGCTGGCCTCCACATGGCTATATAGACAGATACAGTATTGAACCTAGAAAGAGAAAAAACAGTGATGAAGTGGAAAGAAGCATTCCCAAACATAGAGATAGAGATGATGATCACACAAACTAATAAAATGAACAAACAATTTATATCTGCATCCTATACGGAGATGCATCTTAAGATATTACATTTATACTTATATCACTCCCAACATGAGATACAACATGGGTATAACCATAAATTCCATCTGTTCTGAATGCAAAAAGACAGGAGCAGATTTAATGCACTGCCTATGGTCATGCAGGGTAGTGAAAGAATTTTGGGAAAGGTATCTAACTATTTAAATATAAGGTTAGGAAAAACATTAGAAATAACCCCTGAAAGAGCGATCTGGAACTACACACCGAATCAGAAGAGGGAGAAGTTGACAATAGGAGAAAAAAAAATGGTTAACTAAAGTATTATCAGGGGAGGCAGTCAATTGACCGCCTGTCGGAATCCCGGTGGTTAGGATACCGACACTGGAATCCCGACACCAGCTGAAATACCGGCGGTCGGAGTCCTGACCGCCGTCTGGTTACCCCTCTTGGGTGGTGGTCCACGCCACCACCCGGAGGGGAATAGAAACCTGTGGCAAGCCCGCGAGGGGATACGCTGCGCTCGCCGCCGGGCTCCCGGCATCTGTCTCCTGACCGCCGGGATCTTGTACTGATCCCATTATCATCAGCTAAGAAAAAATTCTGGCACATTGGGTAGCAGAGAATTCTATAGATCTAAAGATGTTACAAACTAAGATTGTGCACCTGTTTAAAATGGAATGGTTAGAAATGTTACAAAACATGGCGAGTGTGTGTATATGTGTGTGTGTGTATATATATATATATATATATATATATATATATATATATATATATATATATATATACAGTTAGGAGCTGGTTGGCTGGTGCGTTATCACCTTTCACTTATTACTGCTTTATCACTTCTCCAGGCTTAATACATCTGTCCCACAGATTGAATGACAGTCAGATGCTGACTGGTTAGGACTTTTTTTCTTTCAAACCTTTGATAAATATCTGCATTGCTTATGTCACCGCCAAACACATGGTTAGTAAGGTTTGATAACAATACAAGTCCATCAACTTCAACCTTGCATAAATACTGTGTGCGTGACCAAGGAAAAGGTGAAAGAAATCCCTGTGACAGTTGCAAATTTAGACTCAGTGGTGTTACAGTACCTTACTTCCTGGCCCCCAATGTAATAAATTCCAAATATCAGTCATGCCCACAACTGAAGACAGATGTCAGTCTTGTAAGAAAAGCAACTACTCCATTCTTAAATTACATCAACACTTAATCCATTCCAGACCTTAATCATCCTTTCTTGTATTACTGGGGACTCCTTTTTTAAATTGTTCGCTGTCGATTACCAATTATATGATGTTTGGTACAAAAAAGAAATCTGGCAAATCATTGTATTAAACTCATATAGATTTATAGTATTATGTTACTTCTAAATGTTCCTATTTCAAGTATACAAACATCATTAGAATGCAACTCTTCCAAATATCTTTATTAATGAGGTGCCCCACTCTGTAACCTATTCATTTACTGCAGGGCTGGCCAAACCGGTCCTCGAGATCTACCAACAGTTCACATTTTCCAGACCATCTAGCTGGTGCACAGGTGTAATCATTACTAATTAAGATGTGCTGCATTCATTCCTAACTGACAATTCTACAGATCTCCAGTAGGCCTGGAAAACATGAACTGTTGGTAGATCTCGAGGACCGGTTTGGCCAGTGCTGATTTACTGTATAACACGGTAATCTGTCCCTCTCCCCTTTTACGCATCCAAGTATTTTATTCACTATGCGCTGCTACAGTACTGAGCTTAAGGGCCCCATACACTACAGCACCATGTCGGACACTCATGTCGCATAATACGATTTCCCTTGAACCGGCTAGCAGCCTCCTAGTCGGCAAGATCGCATAGGATACATCGTATGCGGTCCTTTTACATACGATGTATCTTATCAGCCATGCCTGCAGTAACCGACATATCACGAGTGCAAGCACTAGCGATCTAGGGGCTCCGATCTGATGCTCACGGGAGTGCGCATCGGATCGGATGTAAAACACATCCGATTTGCCTCTTTCCATATCTGATTTATCGACCCGAAAGGTCGAAATCGGATGAAATCGGACATTATCGTTCTAGTGTATGGGGCCCTTTAGAGTCAACAAGTTTTGCCAAATCTTTTTTTTATTTTATTTTTTTTAATTCTTTTTATTACAAGACAATTCTCAACAACATGTACAGAACATACCAATAATCTTCTTCTGTTACATCCGTTTTACTATTTAGACATTGCATTATTTCAAATCATCACTATGGCCCTCATGCCGAGTTGTTCGCTCGCAAGCTGCTTTTAGCAGCTTTACACACGCTAAGCCGCCGCCTACTGGGAGTGAATATTAGCATAGTAAAATTGCGAACGAAAGATTCTCAAAATTGCGATTACACACCTCTTAGCAGTTTCTGAGTAGCTTCAACCTTACTCGGCATCTGCGATCAGTTCAGTGCTTGTCGTTCCTGGTTTGACGTCACAAACACACCCAGCGTTCGCCCAGACACTCCTCCGTTTCTCCAGCCACTCCCGCGTTTTTCCCAGAAACGGTAGCGTTTTTTCCCACACGCCCATAAAACGGCCTGTTTCCGCCCAGAAACACCCACTTCCTGTCAATCACACTCCGATCGCCTGAACGAAGAAAAAGCCGTGAGTAAAATACCTAACTGTATAGCAAATTTACTTGGCGCAGTCGCAGTGCAAACATTGCGCATGCGCACTAAGCGGAAAATCGCTGCAATGCGAAAAAAATTACCGAGCGAACAACTCGGAATGACCCCCTATGTTATTATTTATAATACACATAATATAACAACGCAGTTTCAGTTCTTTTCTAACTTTATATTATTATCTGCCCTAATCTTAATTCTTCTTGATACCATTTTGTCTGTTATCTCTGCTCTTATTATAGCTTCCATTTATGGGTTTAGGAATATATGTGTGTGTGTGTGTGTGTGTATGTATATATATATATATATATATATATTATTTTTTTTTCAAATCTGTAATAATTAGTCGATGCGCTATAACCTTCCACTTATCACTTCTTTTTCTCTATCGTCCTTGTGGATGCTGGGGTTCCTGAAAGGACCATGGGGAATAGCGGCTCCGCAGGAGACAGGGCACAAAAAGTAAAGCTTTCCGATCAGGTGGTGTGCACTGGCTCCTCCCCCTATGACCCTCCTCCAGACTCCAGTTAGATTTTTGTGCCCGGCCGAGAAGGGTGCAATCTAGGTGGCTCTCCTAAAGAGCTGCTTAGAGAAAGTTTAGCTTAGGTTTTTTATTTTACAGTGAGTCCTGCTGGCAACAGGATCAATGCAACGAGGGACTTAGGGGAGAAGGAGTGAACTCACCTGCGTGCAGGATGGATTGGCTTCTTGGCTACTGGACATCAGCTCCAGAGGGACGATCACAGGTACAGCCTGGATGGTCACCGGAGCCGCGCCGCCGGCCCCCTTGCAGATGCTGAAGTAAGAAGAGGTCCAGAATCGGCGGCTGAAGACTCCTGCAGTCTTCTAAAGGTAGCGCACAGCACTGCAGCTGTGTGCCATTTTCCTCTCAGCACACTTCACACGGCAGTCACTGAGGGTGCAGGGCGCTGGGAGGGGGGCGCCCTGGGAGGCAAATGAAAACCTTTTTTGGCGAAAAATACCTCACATATAGCCCCCAGAGGCTATATGGAGATATTTAACCCCTGCCAAGATTCACTAAATAGCGGGAGACGAGCCCGCCGAAAAAGGGGCGGGGCCTATCTCCTCAGCACACAGCGCCATTTTCTCTCACAGAAAGCCTGGAGAGAAGGCTCCCAGGCTCTCCCCTGCACTGCACTACAGAAACAGGGTTAAAACAGAGAGGGGGGGCACTGATTTTGGCGATATTGAGATATATATAAAGATGCTATAAGGGAAAACACTTATATAAGGTTGTCCCTATATAATTATAGCGTTTTGGTGTGTGCTGGCAAACTCTCCCTCTGTCTCCCCAAAGGGCTAGTGTGGGTCCTGTCCTCTGTCAGAGCATTCCCGGTGTGTGTGCTGTGTGTCGGTACGTGTGTGTCGACATGTATGAGGACGATGTTGGTGAGGAGGCGGAGAAATTGCCTGTAATGGTGATGTCACTCTCTAGGGAGTCGACACCGGAATGGATGGCTTATTTAGGGAATTACGTGAGAATGTCAACACGCTGCAAGGTCGGTTGACGACGTGAGACGGCCGACAAACTATTAGTACCGGTCCAGGTGTCTCAGAAACACCGTCAGGGGCTTTAAAAACGCCCATTTACCTCAGTCGGTCGACACAGACACAGACACGGACACTGAATCCAGTGTCGACGGTGAATAAACAAACGTATTTCTCATTAGGGCCACACGTTAAGGGCAATGAAGGAGGTGTTGCATATTTCTGATACTACAAGTACCACAAAAAAGGGTATTATGTGGGAGTGAAAAAACTACCTGTAGTTTTTCCTGAATCAGATAAAATAAAATGAAGTGTGTGATGATGCGTGGGGTTACCCCGATAGCAAATATTGGCGTTATACCCTTTCCCGCCAGAAATTAGGGCGCGTTGGGAAACACCCCTTAGGGTGATAAGGCGCTCACACGCTTATCAAGTGGCGTTACCGTCTCCAGATACGGCCGCCCTCAAGGAGCCAGCTGATAGGAAGCTGGAAAGATATCCTAAAAAGTATATACACACATACGGTGGTTATACTGCGACCAGCGATCGCCATCAGCCTGGAGATGCAGTGCTGGGTTGGCTTGGTCGGATTCCCTGACTGAAAATATTTTATTCATATAGAGCATTTAATAGGATGCATTCTATATATATGTACGTGAGATGCACAGAGGGATATTTGCTCTCTGGCATCAAGATAAGTACGTTGTCCATATCACCCAGAAGATGTCATGGACACGACAGTGGTCAGGTGATACAGATCCCATACGGCACATGGAAGTATTGCCGTATAAAAGGAAGGAGTTAGTTGGGGTCGGTCCATCGGACCTGGGGACCACGGCAACAGCTGGGAAATCCAACCTTTTTACCCCAAGTTACATCTCAGCTGAAAAAGACACCGTCTTTTCAGCCTCAATCCTTCCTTTCCCATGAGGGCATGCAGGCAAAAGGCCAGTCATATCTGCCCAGACATAGAGGTAAGGGAAGTAGACTGCAGCAGGCAGCCCCTTCCCAGGAAAAGAAGCCTCCACCGCGTCTGCCAAGTCCTCAGCATGACGCTGGGGCCATACAAGCGGACTCAAGGTGGGGGGGTAGTCTCAAGAGTCTCAGCGCGCAGTGGGATCACTCGCAGGTTGACCCCTAGATAGTACAAGTATTATCCCAGGGGTACAGATTGGAGAGTCGAGACATCTTCTCCTCGCAGGTTTCTGAAGTCTGCTTTACCAACGGCTCCCTCCGACAGGGAGGCAGCATTGGAAACAATTCACAAGCTGTATATCCAGCAGGTGATAATCAAAGTACCCCTCCTACAACAAGGAAAAGGGTATTATTTTTCCACACTATATTGTGGTACTGACGCCAGACGGCTTGGTGAGACATAGTCTAAACTGAAATCTTTGAACACTTACATAAAAGGTTCAAATCGAGATGGAGTCACTCAGAGCAGTGATAGCGAACCGGAAAAAAGGGGACTATATGGTGTCCCTGGACATCAAGGATTACCTCCATGTCCAAATTTGCCCTTCTCAACAAGGGTACCTCTGGTTCGTGGTACAGAACTGTCAATATCAGTTTCAGACGATGCCGTTTGAATTATCCACGGCACCCCGGGCCTTTTACCAAGGTAATGGCCGAAAAGATGTTTCTTCAAAGAAAAAAGGCATCTAAATTATCCCTTACTTGGACGATATCCTGAAAAGGGCAAGTTCCAGAGAACAGTTGGAGGTCGGAAGAGCACTATCTAAAGTAGTTCTACGACAGCACGACTGGATTCTAAATATTCCAAGAATCGCAGCTGTTTTCCGACGATACGTCTGCTGTTCCTAGGAATGATTCTGGGCATAGTCCAGAAAAAGGTGTTCCTCCGGGAGGAAAAAGCCAAGGAGTTATTCGACCTAGTCAGAAACCTCCTAAAACCAGGCCAAGTATCAGTGCATCAATGCACAGGAGTCCTGGGAAAAATGGTGGCTTCTTACGAAGCGATTCCATTCGGCAGATCTCAGGGGATTTGCTGGACGAATGGTCCGGATCGCATTTTCAGATGCATCAGCGGATAATCCTGTCTCCAAGGACAAGGGTGTCTCTTCTGTGGGGGCTGCAGAGTGCTCATCTTTTAGAGGGCAGCACACTCAGCATTCAGGACTGTGTTCTGGGGACCACGGATACCAGCCTGAGAGGCTGGGGAGTAGTCACACAGGGAAAAAATTTCCAAGGAAGTGTGGTCAAGTCTGGAGACTTCTCTCCACATGAATATACTGGAGCTAAGGGCAATTTACAATGCTCTGAGCCTAGGAAGACTCCTGCTTCAAAGTCAACCGGTGCTGATCCAGTAGGACATCATCATGGCGGTCGCCCACGTTATCAGACGGGGCGACACAAGAAGCAGGAGGGCAATGACAGCAAGGATTCTTCGCTGGGCGGAAAATCATGTGATAACACTGTCAGCAGTGTTCATTCCGGGAGTGGGCAACTGGGAAGATTTCCTCAGCATAAATGAATTCCACCCGGAAAAGTGGAAACTTAATCTGGAAGTTTCCACATGATTGTAAACCGTTGGGAAAGACCAAAGGTGGTTATGATGGCGTCCCACCTGAAGCGCCAGGTCAAGAGACACTCAGGCAATAGCTGGGACGCTCTGGTAACACCGTCGGTGTACCAGTCGGTGTATGTGTTCCATCCTCTGCTTTTCATACCCAATGTATTGAAAATGATAGGAAGGAGAGGAGTAAGAACTATACTCGTGGCTCCGGTTTGGCCAAGAAGGACTTGGTTCCCGGAACTTCAAGAGATACTAAGAAGGGTCTTGATTTGGCAAGAACCGTGTCTGTTCCGGGACTTACCGCAGCTGCGTTGACGCCAAGGCGGGTGAACGCCGGATCCTAAGGGAAAGAGGCATTCCGGAAGAGGTCATCCCTACCCTGGTCAGAGCCAGGAAGGAGGTGACCGCACAACATTATCACCACTTAGGTGAAAATATGTGCCAGGGTGTGAGTCCAGGAAGGCTCCACGGAAGAATTTCAACTAGGTTAATTTCTACATTTCCTGCAAACAGGAGTGTCTATGGGTCTCAAATTGGGTCCATTAAGGTTCAAATTTCGGCCTGTTGATTTTCTTCCAGAAAGAAATTGGCTTCAGTTCCTGAAGTCCAGAAGTTGTTAAGGGAGTACTGCATATACAGCCCCTTTGATGTCTCCAGTGGCACTGGGCGATCTCAACGTAGTTTTGGGATTCCTAAAAAATCACATTGGTTTAAACAACTCAAATCTGTGGATTTGATATATCTCACATGGAAAATGACCATGCTGTTGGTCCTGGCCTCGGCCAGGCGAGTGTCAGAATTGGCGGCTTTATCTCACAAAGCCATATCTGATTGTCCATTCGGACAGAGCAAAGCTGCGGACTCGTCCCCAGTTTCTCCTTAAGGTGGTGTCAGCGTTTCACCTGAACCAGCTTATTGTGGTACCTGCGGCTACTAGGGACTTGGAGGACTCCAAGTTGCTGGATGTTATCAGGGCCCTGAAAATATAGTTTCCAGGTTGGCTGGAGTCAGGAAATCTGACTTGCTGTTTATCCTGTATGCACCCAACAATGCTGGGTGCTTCTGCTTCTAAGCAGTCGATTGCTCGTGGGATTGGTAGCACAATTCAACTTGCACATTCTGTGGCAGGCCTGCCACAGTCTAAATCTGTTAAGGCCCATTCCACAAGGAAGGTGGGCTCATCTTGGGCGGCTGCCCGAGGGGTCTCGGCATTACAACTTTGCCGAGCAGCTACGTGGTCGGGGGAGAACACGTTTGTAAAATTCTACAAATTTGATACCCTGGCAAAAGAGGACCTGGAGTTCTCTCATTCGGTGCTGCAGAGTCATCCGCACTCTCCCGCCCGTTTGGGAGCTTTGGTATAATCCCCATGGTCCTTTCAGGAACCCCAGCATCCACAAGGACGATAGAGAAAATAAGAATTTACTTACCGATAATTCTATTTCTCGGAGTCCGTAGTGGATGCTGGGCGCCCATCCCAAGTGCGGATTATCTGCAATACTTGTACATAGTTATTGCTAACTAAATCGGGTTATTGTTGTTGTGAGCCATCTTTTCAGAGGCTCCGCTGTTATCATACTGTTAACTGGGTTCAGATCACAGGTTGTACAGTGTGATTGGTGTGGCTGGTATGAGTCTTACCCGGGATTCAAAATTCCTCCCTTATTGTGTACGCTCGTCCGGGCACAGTACCTAACTGGAGTCTGGAGGAGGGTCATAGGGGGAGGAGCCAGTGCACACCACCTGATCGGAAAGCTTTACTTTTTGTGCCCTGTCTCCTGCGGAGCCGCTATTCCCCATGGTCCTTTCAGGAACCCCAGCATCCACTACGGACTCCGAGAAATAGAATTATCGGTAAGTAAATTCTTATTATCTCTTCTCCGACCTTAATACATCATCTCCTGGGTTTGAAAAAGATCAGTTAGGAGCTGATTAGTACTTTATCTCTCCCCAATTTTACCTCTCTCCAAGTGTTCATAAATATCCCCCTTAGAATTGTTCCAGTAGAGCAGAAACGGTTGGAAAGAGAGTGTTGTACTGTGGTGGGGCTTTTGCAAGTACAGTAACTATCAGTTTAAATGTTAGGGCATTGTATTTGCTATTAAAATTAAATGCAGAGGCCTGGCCTTGCACAAGAGAAGTCCTTTATGAGAAAAAAATGACTGAAATGTATTTCAATTTGGTACTGTCACTTTGAGAGAGCAAATGCACTTTTGTCAGGTTGGAATAGGAAAAAATAGTGTCTGTTATCTACAAGCACAGTGGCTTTGCTTGAGTCAACCTACAGTACATATTACTTTCACCAAAGTTGTGCAGCTTCTGTTAACGAAGGCGCAAAGTGTCCGTGTGCCATTGTACTGGACCCCAAAAAAGACTGTTTCCATTAAATTGTATATTTCACATTGCAGTAAGTCGTGTAATAGGCAGTATGTCAACAAGAGAGAGAAAAAAAGCATTAGCTCAAAAATTTAATATGCTTGCGCTATTTAAGTAAATGTTAATAAATAATAATGGAAGAGGAGACCAGCCAGTGGGATAAGTAGAGGAATGGGGAACAGCAGAGAGGGGCGGGGCCATGCTTGGAGTTTAGAGACTGAAGGCCCGTACACACTGGTCGATATATCGGCCGTTCTCTTGAACGGCCAATACATCGCGGGACCGTCGGCCAGTGTGTACGGGCGATACGTCTGTGAACTCCGTCGTTCAGACGTATCGCGTAGGCCGCGCAGCACAGCCGACGGCCAATATATCTAACGATATATTGGCGCGCCGCTGTGTGTGTACGGGGCGGTCGTCCGACCGCCCGTACACATGCTGCGGCAGCCGGCAGTGATTGACAGGTGAACTGGGCGGGCGCCCGCCCCGTTCATGACGTCAGTCCCCCGACGGATCGGGCAGTGTGTATGCACAGCACACTGCCCGATCCGTACATAGATATATCTGCAGATCAATTGATCTGCAGATATATCTACTAGTGTGTACCCACCTTGAGGGTCCTGGCATATGCTGGGTCGCTTAGACTAGTGATAATAAATGTGAGGTCTGTCCCATCTCCAACATACGCATACCCCAATGCCTCCCACTGCTATGGAGATAGGACAGACCTTAGCCTATCAAAAGTGTGGAGAGGAAGAATGTGCTACCCTTCCTCCTCTCATTAATACGGTCCCCTCACGCTGCCGGGTACACAGTAAGTATGGGTTCAGGGCAGCGGAACTGGTCGGTTTGATGGGCCAGGCAGACACTGAGGTGACCTGGCATATGCAGTGTCCTTTTACTGCTGTCTAATATTGGCAGTTGGCACAATGCCTAATAATCCTGTTAGAGACGGGGTCCAGTCTGTTAATCCGTTACTTTGTAAATGTGATTAGATGGTGACTTTTTCCTCAGCCCTTTTATGCAGTCCTATCTTCCAATAACCCACACCAGACCAGTAACGCCATAATTTTTCTGTGCCAAGCCTCAAAGATCATGGTCACTTTGTTCACCCATGTATGTAGCCACATTAGAACATGAACCCATTTTCTCTAACGTCCTAGTGGATGCTGGGGACTCCGTAAGGACCATGGGGAATAGACGGGCTCCGCAAGAGACATGGGCACTTTAAGAAATAATTTAGATTCTGGTGTGCTCTGGCTCCTCCCTCTATGTCCCTCCTCCAGACCTCAGTTTGAATCTGTGCCCGGACGAGCTGGGTGCTACTTAGTGGGCTCTCCTGAGCTTGCTGTAAGAAAGTATTTTGTTAGGTTTTTTATTTTCAGGGAGCTCTGCTGGCAACAGACTCCCTGCATCGTGGGTCTGAGGGGAGAGAAGCAGCCCTACTCTCTGCAGATAGGTCCTGCTTCTTAGGCTACTGGACACCATTAGCTCCAGAGGGATCGTACACAGGATCTCACCCTCGTCGTCCGATCCCGGAGCCGCGCCGCCGTCCCCCTCGCAGAGCCGGAAGACAGAAGCCGGGTGAGCATAAGAAGCAAGAAGACTTCGAAATCGGCGGCAGAAGACTCCAGTCTTCACTGAGGTAGCTCCCACACACACCCACATACTCCGGTCACTGTAAGGGTGCAGGGCGCAGGGGGGGGGGGGGGCGCCCTGGGCAGCAATTAGGACCTCTTGGCAAAAGTTTTGCATATATACAGTTGGGCACTGTATATATGTATGAGCCCCCGCCAAAATAGTGTACATTAAAGCGGGACAGAAGCCCGCCGCTGAGGGGGCGGGGCTTCTTCCTCAGCACTCACCAGCGCCATTGTTTCTCCACAGCTCCGCTGAGAGGAAGCTCCCCAGGCTCTCCCCTGCAGATACACGGTAGAAGAGGGTAAAAAGAGAGGGGGGGCACATAATTAGGCGCAAAAATCATTATAACAGCGGCTACTGGGTAAACATTAAGTTACTGTGTTATTCCTGGGTTATATAGCGCTGGGGTGTGTGCTGGCATACTCTCTCTCTGTCTCTACAAAGGGCCTTGTGGGGGAACTGTCTTCAAAAAGAGCATTCCCTGTGTGTGTGGTGTCGGTACGCTTGTGTCGACATGTTTGACGAGGAAGGCTATGTGGAAACAGAGCAGGAGCAAATGAATGTGGTGTCTCCGTCGGCGCCGACACCTGATTGGATGGATATGTGGAAGGTTTTAAATGATGTTAATTCCTTTCATAAAAGGTTGGATAGAGCTGAAGCCTTAGGACAGTCAGGGTCTCAGCCCGTGCCTGGTCCTATGTCGCAGAGGCCGTCAGGGTCTCAGAAGCGCCCACTATCCCAAATTGTTGACACAGATACCGACATGGATTCTGACTCCAGTGTCGATTACGATGATGCAAAGTTACAGCCTAAATTGGCTAAATCCATCCGTTATATGATTATAGCAATTAAGGATGTGTTGCACATCACAGAGGAAACCCCAGTCCCTGACAAGAGGGTTCATATGTATGGGGAAAAAAGGCAGGTGGTGACCTTCCCCCCTTCACACTAGCTAAATGAGTTATGTGAAAAGGCTTGGGAATCTCCAGATAAATAACTGCAGATTTCCAAACAGATGCTTATGGCGAATCCTTTCCCGCCAACGGACAGGTTACGCTGGGAATCCTCCCCTAGAGTGGACAAAGCTTTAACACGCTTATCCAAGAGGGTAGCCCCGCTGTCACATGATACGGCCACCCTCAAAGATGCTGCGGATAGAAAGCAAGAGGGTACCCTGAAGTCCATTTATACACATTCAGGTACCTTACTAAGGCCGGCAATTGCGTCGGCCTGGGTGTGTAGTGCTGTAGCAGCATGGACGGATACCTTATCTGAGGAACTTGATACCTTACACAAGGATACTATATTAATGACCCTGGGGCATATATAAAAGACGCTGTCCTATATATGGGAGATGCTCAAAGAGACATTAGTCTACTGGGCTCTAGAATAAATGCTATGTCGATTTCTGCCAGAAGGGTCCTGTGGACTCGGCAATGGACAGGTGATGCCGACTCAAAAAGGCACATGGAGGTTTTACCTTACAAGGGTGAGGAATTGTTTGGGTAGGGTCTCTCGGACCTGGTCTCCACAGCCATGCTGGAAAGTCAAATTTTTTGCCATATGTTTTTCCTCACAACCTAAGAAAGCACCGTATTACCAAATGCAGTCCTTTCGATCACAAAAAGGCAAGAAAGTCCGAGGTGCGTCCTTTCTTGCCAGAGGCAGGGGCAGAGGAAGGAAGCTGCACAACGCAGCTAGTTCCCAGGAACAGAAGTCCTCCCCGGCTTCCACTAAATCCACCGCATGACGCTGGGGCTCCACAAGCGGAGCTAGGCCCGGTGGGGGCGCGTCTCCGAAATTTCAGCCACAAGTGGGTTCACTCCCAGTTGGATCCCTGGGCAATAGAGATTGTGTCTCAGGGATACAAGCTGGAATTCGAAGAGATGCCCCCTCACCGATACCTCAAATCGGCCCTGCCAGCTTCCCCTTTAGAGAGGGAAATAGTGTTAACTGCAATTCACAAATTGTATCTTCAACAGGTGGTGGTCAAGGTTCCCCTCCTTCAACAAGGAAAGGGTTATTATTCGACCACATTTGTGGTACCGAAACCGGACGGTTCGGTCAGACCCATATTGAATTTAAAATCCCTGAACATATACCTGAAAAGGTTCAAGTTCAAGATGGAATCGCTCAGAGCGGTCATCGCAAGCCTGGAAGGGGGGGATTTTATGGTGTCTCTGGACATAAAGGATGCATACCTTCATGTCCCCATTTATCCACCTCATCAGGCGTACCTCAGATTTGTGGTACAGGATTGTCATTACCAATTTCAGACGTTGCCGTTTGGTCTCTCCACGGCACCGAGA
This sequence comes from Pseudophryne corroboree, assembly GCF_028390025.1. Lineage (NCBI taxonomy): Eukaryota > Metazoa > Chordata > Amphibia > Anura > Myobatrachidae > Pseudophryne > Pseudophryne corroboree. The sequence goes on from NC_086449.1 coordinate 464,058,929, forward strand.
ATATTTACCAAGGTAATGGCGGAAATGATGGTACTCCTGCGGAAGCAAGGGGTCACAATTATCCCATACTTGGACGATCTCATAAAAGCGAGGTCGAGAGCAGTTGCTGATCAGCTTAGCACGCTCTCTGGAAGTGTTACGACAACACGGCTGGATTCTAAATATTCCAAAGTCGCAATTGATTCCTACGACTCGTCTGCCTTTCCTGGGCATGATTCTGGACACAGACCAGAAGAGGGTTTATCTCCCGATGGAGAAGGCTCAGGAACTCATGACACTGGTCAGAAACCTATTAAAACCAAAACAGGTGTCGGTGCATCACTGCACGCGAGTCCTGGGAAAGATGGTGGCATCATACGAGGCCATTCCCTTCGGCAGGTTCCATGCGAGGACCTTTCAATGGGATTTACTGGACAAATGGTCCGGATCACATCTTCAGATGCATCGGCTAATCACCCTATCCCCCAGGGCCAGGGTGTCTCTCCTGTGGTGGCTGCAGAGTGCTCACCTTCTCGAGGGTCGCAGATTCGGCATTCAGGACTGGGTCCTGGTGACCACGGATGCAAGCCTCCGAGGGTGGGGGGCAGTCACACAGGGAAGAAATTTCTAAGGTCTGTGGTCAAGTCAGGAAACTTGCCTTCACATCAACATCCTGGAACTAAGGGCCATATACAACGCCCTACGTCAAGCGGAGTCCCTACTTCGCGACCAACCGGTTCTGATTCAGTCAGACAACATCACCGCAGTGGCTCATGTAAACCGCCAAGGCGGCACAAGGAGCAGGGTGGCGATGGTAGAAGCCACCAGAATTCTTCACTGGGCGGAAAATCACGTAAGCGCACTGTCAGCAGTGTTCATTCCGGGAATGGACAACTGGGAAGCAGACTGCCTCAGCAGGAACGACCTCCACCCGGGAGAGTGGGGACTTCATCAAGAAGTCTTCACGCAGGTTGCAAGTCGGTGGGAACTGCCACAGGTGGACATGATGGCATCCCGCCTCAACAAAAAGCTACAGATATTGCGCCAGGTCAAGAGACCCTCAGGCGATAGCTGTGGACGCACTGGTGATGCCGTCGGTGTTCCAGTCGGTCTATGTATTTCCTCCTCTTCCTCTCATACCCAAGGTGCTGAGAATCATAAGAAAAACAGGAGTGAGAACAATACTCATTGTTCCGGATTGGCCAAGAAGGACTTGGTATCCAGATCTGCAAGAAATGCTCACAGAGGACCCGTGGCTTCTGCCTCTAAGACAGTACTTGTTGCAACAGGGGCCCTGTCTGTTCCAAGACTTACCGCGGCTGCGTTTGACGGCATGGCGGTTGAACGCCGGATCCTAGCAGAAAAAGGCATTCCGGATGAGGTAATTCCTACGCTGATAAAGGCTAGGGAGGACGTGACGGCTCAGCATTATCACCGGATATGGCGAAAATATGTTGCTTGGAGTGAGGCCAGGAATGCCCCTACGGAGGAATTCCAGCTGGGCCGTTTCCTTCACTTCCTACAGTCGGGGGTGACTTTGGGCCTAAAATTGGGTTCCATTAAGGTCCAGATTTCGGCCCTATCCATTTTCTTTCAAAAAGAACTGGCTTCTCTGCCTGAAGTTCAGACGTTTGTAAAGGGAGTGCTGCATATTCAGCCCCCTTTTGTGCCTCCAGTGGCACCTTGGGATCTTAACGTGGTGTTGAGTTTCCTGAAATCACACTGGTTTGAACCACTCAAAACGGTGGAGTTGAAATATCTCACGTGGAAGGTGGTCATGCTACTAGCCTTGGCTTCGGCTAGGCATGTGTAAGAATTAGCGGCTTTGTCACATAAAAGCCCTTATCTGGTTTTCCATATGGAAAGAGCAGAATTGCGAACCCGCCCACAATTTCTGACGAAAGTGGTTTCATCCTTTCATATAAACCAACCTATTGTGGTGCTTGTGGCTACTACTAACTTGGAGGATTCCGAGTTACTTGATGTAGTCAGGGCTTTGAAGGTTTATGTAGCCAGAACGGCTAGGGTCAGGAAAACAGAATCTTTGTTTATCCTGTATGCTTCCAACAAGCTTGGGGTGCCTGCTTCAAAGCAAACTATTGCTCGCTGGATCTGTAACACGATTCAGCAGGCTCATTCTGCGGCTGGATGGCCGCTGCCTTAATCAGTTAAGGCCCATTCCACAAGGAAGGTGGGCTCTTCTTGGGCGGCTGCCCGAGGGGTCTCGGCATTACAGCTTTGCCGAGCGGATACCCTGGCTGAGGAGGACCTTGTGTTTGCTCAATCGGTGCTGCAGAGTCATCCGCACTCTCCCGCCCGTTTGGGAGCTTTGGTATAATCCCCATGGTCCTTACGGAGTCCCCAGCATCCACTAGGACGTTAGAGAAAATAAGATTTTACTTACCGGTAAATCTATTTCTCGTAGTCCGTAGTGGATGCTGGGCGACTGTCCCAAGTGCGGACTTCTTCTTCTGCAATGCTTGTATATAGTTATTGCTTAAATAAGGGTTATGTTATAGTTGCATCAGGGTTGATCTGATGCTCTGTTGTTGTTCATACTGTTAACTGGGTAAGTTTATCACAAGTTATACGGTGTGATTGGTGTGGCTGGTATGAGTCTTGCCCTGGATTTCCAAAATCCTTTCCTTGTACTGTCAGCTCTTCCGGGCACAGTTTCTCTAACTGAGGTCTGGAGGAGGGACATAAAGGGAGGAGCCAGAGCACACCAGAATCTAAATTCTTTCTTAAAATGCCCATGTCTCCTGCGGAGCCCGTCTATTCCCCATGGTCCTTACGGAGTCCCCAGCATCCACTACGGACTACGAGAAATAGATTTACCGGTAAGTAAAATCTTATTTTTAGATACATTGGCCAGTATATTGCCGGCTTTAGATATCGCTCTTAAATTTGTTTTTATTCTGATAAATATGTTCATGTCTGTTTTATGTTGCAGACATGTCAAATTGGTCTTAATTTTGCAAGTGAAGAAGAAGCAAAAAGATTCAGAAAAGCAATTTCTGAATTGCTTGCAAGGCGACCAAAAAAACCAGGTAAGATTCTTCTTTTGTTAGTATAGACATATAAATACATTAGTAGCTGTATCGCTAATATTCCATGATTATTTCTTGGCATAGTGGTTCCCAGATATTTACATGAACAAGGTTGAAAGCATATGTTAGAACTCTTATACATGCTTGTGCAATAGTACTGTTGGCAGTGATGTATAGCTGTCAAATATTGTACATTGTGTGAACCCTGTATGTGCTGCATCTGTTGGGCACAGAGCTAGGACGCTTGTTCCCCATCTTCACAGAAGTTGTGGCAACTAGTACCTTCTTGAAGGCCGCAGAGATAACCAGAGGAGAAACAGAGATGACACCATCAAAGTACCTTTAACTCTGGGTCCAGCATCTGGACTGAGCTGGTCTTCTAGTAGATCTCTGAAACCATCCTGAACTTCGTGTCTCCTCAAGATTTCAATATTCTGTATTTTTGAGAACATGATTATGTGGGGGATGGAGCTAATTTTAAGTAAAACAATTCAGGGTGTTATGTTTACCACTGCATTTACTTGCTATTTTAGTAAATTGACTAACTAGATTATTCTTTTTGGGATTGGAGTAAAGAAGCTAATATCTGTATATCTGTATTTGAAATGAGCTATAAGGGAAAAATACAGAAAATGGAGTCTGCTGCAAATTATTAAGTAACACCTTCTTTTCGAAGTTTGATATGCATGTTCTTTCTCTTCACAGATAAAAAGAGGGATCCCCTAAATGGTAAGCTGTATAGTGCTGCTCCTGTTTTTGTAGAACAGTAGAAATTTCCCCAAATCAAATTAATTAGTTTGTATTACAAGCCTGAAATAATGAAATCTACCCTTTCTTCTTGAATGGCTGGTATGAAGTCTATCCTGCACAGTAGTATTGTTTGATGAATTGTAAATTGTAATCTCTGCTAGCTTGGTATCATTTTCCCATCACTGTGTTTCCCTAAGCATACCAATTCAGAAATTAATTTTCCTTTCTCTGACGTCCTAGTGGATGCTGGGTACTCCGTAAGGACCATGGGGAATAGACGGGCTCCGCAGGAGACTGGGCACTCTTAAAAGAAAGATTAGGTACTATATCTGGTGTGCACTGGCTCCTCCCTCTATGCCCCTCCTCCAGACCTCAGTTAGAATCTGTGCCCGGCCAGAGCAGGATGCACCTAGTGGGCTCTCCTGAGCTTACTAGAAAAGAAAGTATTTGTTAGGTTTTTTATTTTCAGTGAGATCTGCTGGCAACAGACTCACTGCTACGAGGGACTGAGGGGAGAGAAGCAAACCTACCTGCTTGCAGCTAGCTTGTGCTTCTAAGGCTACTGGACACCATTAGCTCCAGAGGGATCGAACACAGGGCCCGACCTCGATCGTCCGTTCCCGGAGCCGCGCCGCCGTCCCCCTTGCAGAGCCAGAAGACGGAAGAACCAGGAGAAAATCGGCGGCTGAAGACTCCGGTCTTCAATAAGGTAGCGCACAGCACTGCAGCTGTGCGCCATTGCTCCCACAGCACACCACACGCTCCGGTCACTGGTGGGTGCAGGGCGCTGGGGGCGGGGGGGGGCGCCCTGGGCTGCAATAAGTATACCTTTTGGCAAATGTGCACATAATACAGTTATAAACTGTATATGTGCCTAATCCCCCGCCATTAACATTATTAAAAAAGCGGGAGAAGCCCGCCGCGGAGGGGGCGGGGCTATCTCCCTCAGCACACCGGCGCCATTTTCTCTTCACAGCTCCGCTGGAAGGACGCTCCCCAGGCTCTCCCCTGCAGTATACACTACAAGAAGGGTAAAAAAAGAGAGGGGGGGCACATAAATTTAGGCGCAAAAGGTGATATAAGCAGCTATTGGGGGAAAATTCACTTTGTGTTAGTGTAAATCCCTCTGTTATATAGCGCTCTGGTGTGTGCTGGCATACTCTCTCTCTGTCTCCCCAAAGTACTTTGTGGGGTCCTGTCCTCAGTCAGAGCATTCCCTGTGTGTGTGCGGTGTGTCGGTACGGCTGTGTCGACATGTTTGATGAGGACGCTTACGTAGAGGCGGAGCAAGAGCCGATAAGTGTGATGTCGCCCCCTGCGGGGCCGACACTAGAGTGGATGGATATGTGGAAGGTATTAACCGACAGTGTCAACTCCTTGCATAAAAGGTTCGATGACGTAACAGCTTTGGGACAGCCGGCATCTCAGCCCGCGCCTGCCCAGGCGTCTCAGAGGCCATCAGGGGCTCAAAAACGCCCACTACCTCAGATGGCAGACACAGATGTCGACACGGAGTCTGACTCCAGTGTAGACGAGGATGAGACAAATGTACAGTCCACAAGGGCCATCCGATGCATGATTACGGCAATGAAATATGTGTTGCACATTTCTGACATTAACCCGGTTACCACTGAAAAGGGTATTATGTTTGGGGAGAAAAAGCAGCCAGTGACTTTTCCCCCATCTGATGAGTTAAATGAATTGTGTGAAGAAGCGTGGTGTTTCCCAGATAAGAAATTAGTGATTTCTAAGAGGTTACTAATGGCGTACCCTTTCCCGCCAACGGACAGGTTACGTTGGGAAACATCCCCTAGGGTGGACAAGGCGCTCACACGCTTATCAAAAAAGGTGGCACTGCCGTCTCAGGATACGGCCGCCTTAAAGGAGCCTGCAGATAGAAAGCAGGAGGCTATCCTGAAGTCTGTGTATACACACTCAGGTACTATACTGAGACCTGCAATTGCTTCAGCATGGATGTGTAGTGCTGCAGCTGCTTGGTCTGATACCCTGTCAGATAACATTCATTCCCTTGACAGGGATACTATTTTGCTAACCATAGAGCATATTAAAGACGTCGTCTTATATATGAGGGATGCACAGAGGGACATTTGCCGGCTGGCATCTAGAATTAATGCAATGTCCATTTCTGCCAGGAGAGTATTATGGACTCGGCAGTGGACAGGTGATGCTGATTCTAAAAGGCACATGGAGGTTTTGCCTTATAAGGGTGAGGAATTGTTTGGGGACGGTCTCTCGGACCTCGTATCCACAGCAACAGCTGGGAAGTCGACTTTTTTACCTCAGGTTCCCTCACAGCCTAAGAAAGCACCGTATTATCAAGTACAGTCCTTTCGGCCTCAGAAAGGCAAGCGGGTCAGAGGCGCGTCCTTTCTGCCCAGAGGCAGGGGTAGAGGGAAAAAGCTGCACCAGACAGCCAGTTCCCAGGAACAAAAATCCTCCCCTGCTTCCACTAAGTCCACCGCATGACGCTGGGGCTCCACAGGTGGAGCCAGGTGCGGTGGGGGCGCGTCTCCGGAACTTCAGCGACCAGTGGGTTCGCTCACAGGTGGATCTCTGGGTTCTACAAGTGGTATCTCAGGGATATAAGCTGGAGTTCGAGGCGTCTCCCCCTCGCCGTTACCTCAAATCAGCCTTGCCAGCTGCTCCCAAGGAAAGGGAGGTAGTACTGGCGGCAATTCACAAGCTGTACCTTCAGCAGGTGATAATCAAAGTTCCCCTCCTTCAACAGGGACGGGGTTATTATTCCACAATGTTTGTGGTACCGAAACCAGACGGTTCGGTGAGACCCATTCTAAATTTGAAATCCTTGAACACTTATATAAGGAAGTTCAAGTTCAAAATGGAATCGCTCAGGGCGGTTATTGCAAGCCTGGAAGAGGGGGATTTTATGGTGTCACTGGACATCAAGGATGCTTACCTACATGTCCCCATCTACCCACCTCACCAGGAGTACCTCAGGTTCGTGGTACAGGACTGTCATTACCAATTCCAGACGTTGCCGTTTGGTCTGTCCACGGCACCGAGGGTATTTACCAAGGTAATGGCCGAAATGATGATACTCCTTCGAAAGAAGGGAGTTGTAATTATCCCGTACTTGGACGATCTCCTTATAAAGGCAAGGTCCAAGGAACAGTTGTTAGTCGGAGTAGCACTATCTCGGGAAGTGCTACAACAGCACGGCTGGATTCTGAATATCCCAAAGTCGCAGCTGATTCCTACGACGCGTCTGCTGTTCTTGGGCATGATTCTGGACACAGAACAGAAGAAGGTGTTTCTCCCGGAGGAGAAGGCCCAGGAATTGTCATCTCTGGTCAGGGACCTCCTGAAACCAAAACAGGTGTCGGTGCTTCACTGCACGCGAGTCCTGGGAAAGATGGTAGCTACTTACGAAGCAATTCCCTTCGGCAGGTTCCATGCAAGGATCTTTCAGTGGGATCTGTTAGACAAGTGGTCCGGATCGCATCTTCAGATGCATCGGTTGATCACCCTGTCCCCCAGGGCCAGGGTGTCTCTGCTGTGGTGGCTGCAGAGTGCTCATCTTCTCGAGGGCCGCAGATTCGGCATTCAGGACTGGGTCCTGGTGACCACGGATGCCAGCCTCCGAGGTTGGGGGGCAGTCACTCAGGGAAGAAACTTCCAAGGACAGTGGTCGAGTCTGGAGACTTCCCTACACATAAATATTCTGGAACTAAGGGCCATTTACAATGCCCTGAGTCAAGCAGAACCCCTGCTTCAAAACCAACCGGTGCTTATTCAGTCAGACATCACGGCGGTCGCCCATGTAAACCGACAGGGCGGCACAAGAAGCAGGATGGCGATGGCAGAAGCCACAAGGATTCTTCGATGGGCGGAGAATCACGTGCTAGCACCGTCAGCGGTGTTCATTCCGGGAGTGGACAACTGGAAGCAGACTTCCTCGGCAGGCACGACCTCCACCCGGGAGAGTGGGGACTTCATCCAGAAGTCTTCAAGCTGATTGTAAATCGTTCGGAAAGGCCACAGGTGGACATGATGGCGTCCCGCCTAAACAAAAAGCTAAAAAGATATTGCGCCAGGTCAAGGGACCCTCAGGCGATCGCTGTGGACGCTCTAGTGACACCGTGGGTGTACCAGTCGGTTTATGTGTTGCCTCCTCTTTCTCTCATACCAAAGGTACTGAGGATAATAAGAAAGAGAGGAGTAAGAACTATACTCATCGTTCCGGATTGGCCAAGAAGAACTTGGTGCCCGGAACTACAAGAAATGATCTCAGAGGACCCTTGGCCTCTGCCGCTCCGACAGGACCTGCTACAGCAGGGGCCCTGTCTGTTCCAAGACTTACCGCGGCTGCGTTTGACGGCATGGCGGTTGAACGCCGGATCCTAATGGAAAAGGGCATTCCAGATGAAGTCATTCCTACGCTGATTAAAGCTATGAAGGATGTGACAGCAAAACATCACCGCATATGGCGAAAATATGTTGCTTGGTGTGAGGCCAGGAAGGCCCCAACAGAGGAATTTCAGCTGGGTCGATTTCTGCACTTCCTACAGTCAGGAGTGACTATGGGCCTAAAATTGGGATCCATTAAAGTCCAGATTTCGGCCCTGTATATTTTCTTTCAAAAAGAACTGGCTTCACTGCCTGAAGTTCAGACGTTTGTTAAGGGAGTGCTGCATATTCAGCCCCCTTTTGTGCCTCCAGTGGCACCTTGGGATCTCAACGTTGTGTTGGATTTCCTAAAATCACATTGGTTTGAGCCACTTCAGACCGTGGAGTTGAAGTATCTCACGTTGAAGGTAGTCATGCTGTTGGCCTTGGCTTCGGCTCGGCGTGTGTCAGAATTGGCGGCTTTGTCCTGTAAAAGCCCATATCTAATTTTCCATATGGACAGGGCAGAATTGAGGACTCGTCCCCAATTTCTCCCAAAGGTGGTATCAGCGTTTCATTTGAACCAACCTATTGTGGTGCCTGCGGCTACTCGGGACTTGGAGGATTCCAAGTTGCTGGACGTAGTCCGGGCCCTGAAAATCTATGTTTCCAGGACGGCTAGAGTCAGAAAAACTGACTCGCTGTTTATCCGGCATGCACCCAACAAGCTGGGTGCTCCTGCTTCAAAGCAGACTATTGCTCACTGGATCTGTAGCACGATTCAACTTGCACATTCTGCGGCTGGACTGCCGCATGCTAAATCGGTAAAAGCCCATTCCACGAGGACGGTGGGCTCTTCTTGGGCGGCTGCCCGAGGGGTCTCGGCTTTACAACTTTGCCGAGCTGCTACTTGGTCGGGATCAAACGCTTTTGCAAAATTCTACAAGTTTGATACCCTGGCTGAGGAGGACCTTGAGTTTGCTCATTCGGTGCTGCAGAGTCATCCGCACTCTCCAGCCCGTTTGGGAGCTTTGGTATAATCCCCATGGTACTTACGGAGTACCCAGCATCCACTAGGACGTCAGAGAAAATAAGAATTTACTCACCGGTAATTCTATTTCTCGTAGTCCGTAGTGGATGCTGGGAGCCCGTCCCAAGTGCGGACTTTCTGCAATACATGTATATAGTTATTGCTTAACTATAGGGTTATTGTTATGAGCCATCTGTTGAATGAGGCTTAGTTGTTGTTCATACTGTTAACTGGGTATAGTTATCACAAGTTGTACGGTGTGATTGGTATGAGTCTTACCCTGGATTCCAAATCCTTTCCTAGTAATATCAGCTCTTCCAGGCACAGTTTCCCTAACTGAGGTCTGGAGGAGGGGCATAGAGGGAGGAGCCAGTGCACACCAGATATAGTACCTAATCTTTCTTTTAAGAGTGCCCAGTCTCCTGCGGAGGCCATCTATTCCCCATGGTCCTTACAGAGTACCCAGCATCCACTACGGACTACGAGAAATAGAATTACCGGTGAGTAAATTCTTATTTTTCATGTACTCTGCCTGGGAATAATGAAACTGGATCAGGGCTGTCACTGACAGTCTGGCTCAGTGTGTGTGGACGGAGCCACATTGTGTCCTTTGCATACACAGCTAGTAGATGAGGAGCTGTACCTACTATGTACATACTGAGCACTGTCATCACCAACTGCTTTCTCGATTGTGAGTGCTGGTGATTGGTGATCCAGTCCATGCATCCAGACTTTTATTGGGAAAGGAGGGATTGATAGGTATTCAAACTTTTTGTGTACTAATCTACTTATGCCATGCTTTATTTTTTGCAGGGCCAAGTCTGCCTATGGCAACTGTTGACATTAAAAATCCTGAAATCACTAACCGATTTAATGCACAAGTGAATAACATTCCTATTAATAAAGAGAAGAAAAGAGGAAAACCTAAGAAGAAGAAACTCACCAAAGCAGACATTGGAACACCCAGTAATTTCCAGTATGTAAACATACATTGCTGTGGAAGAAAGGATGGTACAGTGATACAAAGTGTGCACTTTGTCTTCTAGTTACTAGGGTTTATTTACTAAACAACCCATATAATAAATTCTATTAGTTCACTGCTAAATCACATGGTCTATTTTTCCATGTAAAGTGCCTTGAGCTATTCAGTTTGAGGTGTGTGTTCAACCCTTGAGCAGTCCTGATGCATCTGTTAACGCTTCTGGAAGCGGTGAACAGAATTACGCATTAATTGCTGCTCGCAGGCTAAAGGGGGGTACACACCGAGAGATCAGTGCTTAATTCTAAGCCACAGGTTCTCAAACTCGGTCCTCAGGACCCCACACAGTGCATGTTTTGCAGGTAACCCAGCAGGTGCACAGGTGTATTAATTACTCACTGACACATTTTAAAAGGTCCACAGGTGTAGATAATTATTTCACTTGCGATTCTGTGAGGAGACCTGCAAAACATGCACTGTATGGGGTCCTGAGGACCGAGTTTGAGAAACTATGTTCTAAGCAATCTGACTAGATTGCTTAGAAGTTAAGCACGGATCCTCCGTGTGTATGCCTCACAGCGATAGCGATGCGCGGCGTTATCTCTGGTGCTAGATTGGCCTGCAGGTACAATCTAGCAGGTGCTCATTTCACAGCTGGGTGAAGTGAGCAAAGTCCCCCCTCCCCCCGTACACGTCCCTCGCTCAGCACACATTGTGCTGAGCGATCACTGATAGATCGCTCAGAACACATCTCTCCCCGTGTGTACGGGGCTTTTACCATGTGATTCAACTTGTGGCTAATTGAATCTGCCCCTTAGAGCAAAGGTTCCCAAACTCCGCCATTACAGTCCAGGTTTTAAGGATATCCATGCTTGAGACCAGATGGTTAAATTAAATTGACTAAGGTACTAATTAAGTCACCTGTGATCTACATGGATATCCTTTAAACTTGGACTGTCATGGTGGAGTTTACCGCTTCTGATGGAATTCCCATCTAAGTATCAAATTAGTTGATAACGCAGTTTACAATAGCTATTTTTCATTGGTTACTGCCAATCTCCATTACGCTTCCCTAAGGATCTATGCGCTCTATAGCAGGGGTATTCAGCGGGTGTAGTACTGGTGACTGGCGGTCAGGAGACCGCCGGTCAGCTTACCGCCGCCGGAATCCCGGCAGCATACCGACGCCGGGATCCGGGCGGGGAGGGGCGAGTGCAGCAAACCCCTTGCGGGCTCGCTGCGCTCGCCACGCTGCGGGCTCGGTGGCGACCTGCGGTCGCAACGGGTTCTGTTCCCACTCTATGGGTGTCGTGGACACCCACGAGTGGAAATAGTCCCTGTTGGTCGGCATGCCGACCATCGGGATAGTGAGCCGTCGGGCTCGTGGAGGAGGTCATGTGACTGTCGGTCAGCTGACCGGCGGTCACATGAATACCACCCGTATTCCGCATGTGGCCCGCCAGCTGACGTGGAACTACACATCCCGGTAAGCCCTGCCACAATTGTGCTGTTAGGGCATGCTAAAACTGTTGTAGGGCATGCTGAGATGTGTAGTTTCACAGCAGCTGGCGGGCCACATGTTAAATCCCCCTGCTCTCTCTAGTATGGCGGAAACCAACACTCAGCTAGTAAATCTTTGTATTTGGGTAATGACTGGTATTGCATGCTTTCTCAACCTCAGAATATTTCCTGTAGATTGTAATCTTGCGAGCAGGGCCTTCCTACCTCTTTCTGTCTTTTATTACCCAGTTTTGTTCTATTACTGTTGTTGTAAAGCGCAACAGAATATGGTGTGCTTTTAAGAAACTGTTAATTTTTATAGTTGCTAACATCAACCTTAATATATTTTGCTTAGGCACATTGGACATGTGGGATGGGATCCAAATACTGGGTTTGATGTAAGTATGTTGTAATGAACACTTTTTAACATGTAAAAAGATATTTAATAAAATCATTTTAATGGTCTAATGTACATTATTGCATGTCAAGCGCCATCTTGTGGCCAAGAACTGTATTGTAAGTAAAGGCACTCGCTTTTCCAGTTAAACATTATAACTATATAATGTGCTCATAACTTACTTGCTATTACAACTCATTACATAGCCCACATAGCTGAACATCCAGCTGCAACAACTGTATTAACTTGTGATATTTTCTATAATAGATAATAATAACAACAGTCTTTCTAATACAATTTCTTCCCTAAATAATTGTAGACAGTCATTCAACTTACTAAAATGGTGTTTTTCTCAGACATGTTTATGCATATACAGAAAATTTATTATTTCATTCTTTTGGTAGTAGTATTTACATGAACTTGCGCCTGCTGCTACACTACTATCCGTTTTCAGTATATGTATTGGACCCTTGTATGGTTCACCTCCCACAATGTAACCTTCGTAGTGCTCCCAACAAGGTTTCCTCATCTGGAACGCTTGTGGATAAGATGTCAAATACATGAACCTGACCGTTTTTTTGGGTCCCTCCTCTTGAGTGTTAGGACACTGTAATTACCCCATTTTATGTCATATCGGTATCTGGATGATAGATGGACAGTGTCTAGTTAGACAGTCAATAGATAGGCACCATATGTTAGACAGACATTAGGTTGACAGGGTCAAGAGGTCAACATGAAAAAGGTAGATGGTACAAAAGGTTGACATGAAATTGGTCAACAAAAAAAAGGGGTTTTATTTGTAATTTCACATGTATTTGGACTATTTCATACCTTCTCTATCCATGTTGGCATAGAGTTGGTTATAAACCTTGTGGCGAGTGGATACCTTTCTACAACTTGGGGTCCCAGATGAAAACTATCCACACAAACCTCAAAAATGCAAAAAAAAAAAAATGGTGTCTAGCTTTTTCATGTCAACCATTTTAATGTCGACCTTTTGACTCTGCCTTTTGTATTGTCTACTTTTTTCATGTTGACCTTTTGACCCCGTCAACCTTTTGACTGTCTAACATGTGGTGTCTGTCTATTGACTGTCTAACTAGACACTGTCTATCTATTATACCACACCCGTCATGTCTTCTAGGAGTAGACTATTCCACCCAGGTTAATCCCAAGCAGGCTGCCTCACGTGGTACCTTCTGAGTGTGGAATACACAACCCATGGAAGCTATTACCCAAAATGCCTACACCAAGCCTGCATTATGCTTACTGTGTGCACAATGTTTTCTTTTTAATGTCTGTGTGTCTTGTCTGCTGCTGTAGTCCGTAAATCTTCTACATTATGTGCATTGTTCTTGATGTCTGTAAAGCGCCTTGAGTCCTGTTCGAGAGAGCGATATAGAAATAAAATGATTATTATTATTATTATTATGATACGCAAATGTAGAAGACCATCGAAGATTGCTGAGCATTGAATTGCAGCAGTTCTTTTTGTAAATTTTACCATTGCATTGTGGTGGGCAGTTTTCATATGCTGATCAAGTTAACAGACTTTCTCTAACGTCCTAGTGGATGCTGGGGACTCCGTAAGTACCATGGGGAATAGACGGGCTCCGCAGGAGACATGGGCACTATAAGAAAGAATTTAGATTCTGGTGTGCTCTGGCTCCTCCCTCTATGTCCCTCCTCCAGACCTCAGTTTGAATCTGTGCCCGGACGAGCTGGGTGCTGTTTAGTGAGCTCTCCTGAGCTTGCTGTAAGAAAGTATTTTGTTAGGTTTTTTATTTTCAGGGAGCTCTGCTGGCAACAGACTCTCTGCATCGTGGGACAGAGGAGAGAGAAGCAGCCCTACTCTCTGAAGATAGGTCCTGCTTCTTAGGCTACTGGACACCATTAGCTCCAGAGGGATCGTACACAGGATCTCACCCTCGTCGTCCGATCCCAGAGCCGCGCCGCCGTCCCCCTCGCAGAGCCAGAAGACGGGTGAGCATAAGAAGCAAGAAGACTTCGAAATCGGCGGCAGAAGACTCCAGTCTTCACTGAGGTAGCGCACAGCACTGCGGCCGTGCGCCATTGCTCCCACACACACCTCACATACTCCGGTCACTGTAAGGGTGCAGGGCGCAGGAAGGGGGAGGGGGGGGGTAGCAATTGGGACCTCTTTGGCAAAACTTTAGCACAGGGGTGGCCAACAGTCATAGACAAAGAGCCAAAAAATCTTGTTAGGTACGTCAAAGAGCCGATGTCAAGCCAAAGGCGCGTGTGCAAAAATGGGGTGTGACCTTGTGTCTGCTAAACCACACGCCTGGTATAAAAGACAATGAAATGCTAGATCCACATAAAATAAATTTTAAAGCCAGAATCAACATAAAATACATTGAAAAGGACACTTCCACATAAAATAATTGAAAAATCCAGATCAACATAAAATAGATTGAAAAGGCCATATTCACATAATACACTTCAGCTCCTCCATGTGTCACTCCAGCCAGCTCCCCATTGTGTCTCTCCTGCCAGGATTCTCCTTTGTCACTGCAGCCAGCTCCCCATTGTGTCACTCTTACCAGCACCCTCCTGTATCACTCCAGTCAGCTCCCCCATTATGTCTCTCCTACCAGGATCTTTCTGTGTCACTCCAGCCAGCTCCACCTTGTGTCACTCCAGCCCACCCTCATATGTCACTACAGCCCAGTATCTGGCTCCCTCAGTTTTCAGTCGCCGAAGTGCTGCTGTGTGTCTGGTTGGAGTGCACCAGTTTCCAGGATCTGTTGTGGTCAGGTGACTGAGTGTCGGGAGCCACATTAGAATAAAGAAAGAGCCACATGCGGCTCAAGAGCCACAGGTTGGCCACGGCTGCTTTAGCATATATACAGTTGGGCACTGTATATATGTATGAGCCCCCGCCAAAAATTGTACATTGAAGCGGGACAGAAACCCGCCGCTGAGGGGGCGGGGCTTCTTCCTCAGCACTCACCAGCGCCATTTTTTCTCCACAGTTCCGCTGAGAGGAAGCTCCCCAGGCTCTCCCCTGCAGATACACGGTAGAAGAGGGTAAAAAGAGAGGGGGGGCACATAATTAGGCGCAAAAATGAATATAAACAGTGGCTACTGGGTTAACATTAAGTTACTGTGTTATTCCTGGGTTATATAGCGCTGGGGTGTGTGCTGGCATACTCTCTCTCTCTCTCTCCAAAGGGCCTTGTGGGGGAACTGTCTTCAAAAAGAGCATTCCCTGTGTGTGTGGTGTGTCGGTACGCTTGTGTCGACATGTTTGACGAGGAAGGCTATGTGGAAACAGAGCGGGAGCAAATGAATGTGGTGTCTCCGCGGACGGTGCCAACACCTGATTGGTTGGATATGTGGAAGGTTTTAAATGATAATGTTAATACCTTGCATAAAAGGTTGGATAAAGCTGAAACCTTAGGACAGCCAGGGTCTCAGCCCGTGCCTGATCCTATGTCGCAGAGGCCGTCAGGGTCTCAGAAGCGCCCACTATCCCAAATTGTTGACACAGATACCGACATGGATTCTGACTCCAGTGTCGATTACAATGATGCAAAGTTACAGCCTAAATTGGCTAAATCCATCAGTAATATGATTATAGCAATTAAGGATGTGTTGCACATCACAGAGGAAACCCCAGTCCCTGACAAGAGGGTTCATATGTATGGGGAAAAAAGGCAGGTGGTGACCTTTCCCCCTTCACACGAGCTAAATGAGTTATGTGAAAAGTCTTGGGAATCTCCAGATAAATAACTGCAGATTTCCAAACGGATGCTTATGGCGTATCCTTTCCTGCCAACGGACAGGTTACGCTGGGAATCCTCCCCTAGGGTGGACAAAGCTTTAACACGCTTATCCAAGAGGGAAACCCTGCCGTCACAGGATACGGCCACCCTCAAAGATGCTGCGGATAGAAAGCAAGAGGGTACCCTGAAGTCCATTTATACACATTCAGGTACCTTACTGAGGCCAGCGATCGCGTCGGCCTGGGTGTGTAGTGCTGTAGCAGCATGGACGGACACCCTGTCTGAGGAACTTGATACCTTAGACAAGGATACTATATTAATGACCCTGGGGCATATAAAAGACGCTGTCCTATATATGAGAGATGCTCAAAGAGACATTAGTCTACTGGGTTCTAGAATAAATGCTATGTTGATTTCTGCCAGAAGGGTCCTGTGGACTCTGCAATGGACAGGTGATGCCGACTCAAAAAGGCACATGGAGGTTTTACCTTACAAGGGTGAGGAATTGTTTGGGGAGAGTCTCTCGGACCTGGTCTCCACAGCTACTGCTGGAAAGTCAAATTTTTAGCCATATGTTTCCTCACAACCTAAGAAAGCACCGTATTACCAAATGCAGTCCTTTCGAACACAAAAAGGCAAGAAAGTCCGAGGTGCGTCCTTTCTTGCCAGGGGCAGAGGAAGGAAGCTGCACAACGCAGCTAGTTCCCAGGAACAGAAGTCCTCCCCGGCTTCCACTAAATCCACCGCATGACGCTGGGGCTCCACAGGCGGAGCTAGGCCCGGTGGGGGCCCGTCTCCGAAATTTCAGCCACAAGTGGGTACACTCCCAGTTGGATCCCTGGGCAATAGATATTGTGTCTCAGGGATACAAGCTGGAATTCGAAGAGATGCCCCCTCACCGATACCTCAAATCGGCCCTGCCAGCTTCCCCCCTCGAGAGGGAAATAGTGTTAACTGCAATTCACAAATTGTATCTTCAACAGGCGGTTGTCAAGGTTCCCCTCCTTCAGCAAGGAAGGAGTTATTATTCGACCATGTTTGTAGTACCGAAACCGGACGGTTCGGTCAGACCCATATTGAATTTAAAATCCCTGAACATATACCTGAAAAGGTTCAAGTTCAAGATGGAATCGCTCAGAGCGGTCATCGCAAGCCTGGAAGGGGGGGATTTTATGGTATCTCTGGACATACAGGATGCATACCTTCATGTCCCCATTTATCCACCTCATCAGGCGTACCTCAGATTTGTGGTACAGGATTGTCATTACCTATTTCAGACGTTGCCGTTTGGTCTCTCCACGGCACCGAGAATATTTACCAAGGTAATGGCGGAAATGATGGTACTCCTGCGGAAGCAAGGGGTCACAATTATCCCATACTTGGACGATCTCCTCATAAAAGCGAGGTCAAGAGAGCAGTTGCCGATCAGCGTAGCACGCTCTCTGGAAGTGTTACGACAACACGGCTGGATTCTAAATATTCCAAAGTTGCAGTTGATTCCTACAACTCGTCTGCCTTTCCTGGGCATGATTCTGGACACAGACCAGAAAAGGGTTTATCTCCCGATGGAGAAGGCTCAGGAACTCATGACACTGGTCAGACACCTATTAAAACCAAAACAGGTGTCGGTGCATCATTGCACGCGAGTCCTGGGAAAGATGGTGGCATCATACGAGGCCATTCCCTTCGGCAGGTTCCATGCGAGGACCTTTCAATGGGATTTACTGGAAAAATGGTCCGGATCACATCTTCAGATGCATCGGTTAATCACCCTATCCCCCAGGGCCAGGGTGTCTCTCCTGTGGTGGCTGCAGAGTGCTCACCTTCTCGAGGGCCGCAGATTCGGCATTCAGGACTGGGTCCTGGTGACCACGGATTCAAGCCTCCGAGGGTGGGGGGGCAGTCACACAGGGAAGAAATTTCCAAGGTCTGTGGTCAAGTCAGGAAACTTGCCTTCACATCAACATCCTGGAACTAAGGGCCATATACAACGCCCTACGTCAAGCGGAGACCCTGCTTCGCGACCAACCGGTTCTGATTCAGTCAGACGACATCACCGCAGTGGCTCATGTAAACCGCCAAGGCGGCACAAGGAGCAGGGTGGCGATGGTGGAAGCCACCAGAATTCTTCGCTGGGCGGAGAATCACGTAAGCGCACTGTCAGCAGTGTTCATTCCGGGAGTGGACAACTGGGAAGCAGATTTCCTCAGCAGGCACGACCTCCACCCGGGAGAGTGGGGACTTCATCAAGAAGTCTTCAAGCAGATTGCAAGTCGGTGGGAACTGCCACAGGTGGACATGATGACATCCCGCCTCAACAAAAAGCTACAGAGGTATTGCACCAGGTCAAGAGACCCTCAGGCGATAGCTGTGGACGCACTGGTGACACCGTGGGTGTTCCAGTCGGTCTATGTATTTCCTTCTCTTCCACTCATACCCAAGGTGCTGAGAATCATAAGAAAAAGAGGAGTGAGAACAATACTCATTGTTCCGGATTGGCCAAGAAGGACTTGGTATCCAGAGCTGCAAGAAATGCTCACTGAGGACCCGTGGCCTCTGCCTCTAAGACAAGACTTGTTGCAACAGGGGCCCTGTCTGTTCCAAGACTTACAGCGGCTGCGTTTGACGGCATGGCGGTTGAACGCCGGATCCTAGCAGAAAAAAGCATTCCGGGTGAGGTTATTCCTACGCTGATAAAGGCTAGGAAGGACGTGACGGCTCAACATTATCACCGTATATGGCGAAAATATGTTGCTTGGTGTGAGGCCAGGAATGCCCCTACGGAGGAATTCCAGCTGGGCCGTTTCCTTCACTTCCTACAGTCGGGAGTGACTTTGGGCCTAAAATTGGGTTCCGTTAAGGTCCAGATTTCGGCCCTATCCATTTTCTTTCAAAAAGAACTGGCTTCTCTACCTGAAGTTCAGACGTTTGTAAAGGGAGTGCTGCATATTCAGCCCCCTTTTGTGCCTCCAGTGGCACCTTGGGATCTTAACGTGGTGTTGAGTTTCCTGAAATCCCACTGGTTTGAACCACTCAAAACGGTGGAATTGAAATATCTCACGTGGAAGGTGGTCATGCTAATAGCCTTGGCTTCGGCTAGGCGTGTGTCAGAATTGGCTGCTTTGTCACATAAAAGCCCCTATCTGGTTTTCCATGCAGATAGAGCAGAATTGCGGACCCGCCCACAATTTCTGCCGAATGTGGTTGCATCCTTTCATATAAACCAACCTATTGTGGTGCCTGTGGCTACTACTGACTTGGAGGATTCCGAGTTACTTGATGTGGTCAGGGCTTTGAAGGTTTATGTAGCCAGAACGGCTAGGGTCAGGAAAACAGAATCTTTGTTTATCCTGTATGCTTCCAACAAGCTTGGGGCGCCTGCTTCAAAGCAAACTATTGCTCGCTGGATCTGTAACACGATTCAGCAGGCTCATTCTGCGGCTGGATTGCCGCTGCCTAAATCGGTTAAGGCCCATTCCACAAGGAAGGTGGGCTCTTCTTGGGCGGCTGCCCGAGGGGTCTCGGCATTACAGCTTTGCCGAGCGGCTACTTGGTCAGGTTCAAACACTTTTGCAAAGTTCTACAAGTTTGATACCCTGCCTGAGGAGGACCTTGTGTTTGCTTAATCGGTGCTGCAGAGTCATCTGCACTCTCCCGCCCGTTTGGGAGCTTTGGTATAATCCCCATGGTCCTTACGGAGTCCCCAGCATCCACTAGGACGTTAGAGAAAATAAGATTTTACTTACCGGTAAATCTATTTCTCGTAGTCCGTAGTGGATGCTGGGCGCCCGTCCCAAGTGCGGACTTCTTCTGCAATGCTTGTATATAGTTATTGCTTAAATAAGGGTTATGTTATAGTTGCATCAGGGTTGAACTGATGCTCTGTTGTTGTTCATACTGTTAACTGGGTAAGGTTATCACAAGTTATACGGTGTGATTGGTGTGGCTGGTATGTATCTTGCCCTGGATTATCAAAATCCTTTCCTTGTACTGTCAGCTCTTCCGGGCACAGTTTCTCTAACTGAGGTCTGGAGGAGGGACATAGAGGGAGGAGCCAGAGCACACCAGAATCTAAATTCTTTCTTAAAGTGCCCATGTCTCCTGCGGAGCCCGTCTATTCCTTACGGAGTCCCCAGCATCCACTACGGACTACGAGAAATAGATTTACCGGTAAGTAAAATCTTATTTTTGCTTGTTTTATCATTCTTTACTATGTCAGTTAAGATATTCTATGTTTTTCTTCCACTGGCTGACACTGTTGCATGGTTTCTTTTTTGTTTTCTTTAGGTAAATAATTTGGACCCAGAACTGAAAAAACTGTTTGACTTATGTGGTATCTCTGAAGCTCAGCTTAAAGATAAGGAAACTTCAAAGGTCATTTATGATTTTATCGAAAAAACAGGAGGTGTTGAAGCTGTAAAAAATGAGTTGCGTCGACAGGGTAAGTTCTATATGAAATCAGCTCTGTAATGGATGTATCATTTGTAAAATTGTGATTTTGCGGGTTATTTATCACTGCATGGAGAAAATTCAAATTGATAACCATAAAGCACTAACCAATCGGCTCCTAACTATCATTTTTCAATCACAGTCTGTGAGATTATAGTTAGAAGCAAATTGGTTAGTGTTTTTATCTCTCCACTTTTATCTTTCTCCATGCTATGATAAATATCCCCTTTGTATGTATGTGTGTGTGTGTGTGTGTGTGTGTGTGTGTGTGTCTTTAGTATACAGTAGGTATTGTTAGCATGCTGGGTCACCAAGGTTCTCTGAATAGAGCCAAACTAGTTAAGCCAGTTAGCTACAAACTTCTGTAAAATTATTCTATGGCGTAATAATGATTATATGTGTATAGACTTTTAGGTTGTCGGTTTTCAACTTAGTGACATCGGTTTGCAACAGTGTGGACAATTAAATTTGGGGCGAATAGGGTAAGTTCCTGTTGCAACAGCGTGTAAATGCCAGCAGTGGAACTCCTTCCCCTTCCTTGCAGCCTGATCTCACACCGGACTTGCTGATTTTTGACGCAGTCCTAGCGAGTCTGTGGCTACCAAAAGTGCGGCATATAGTGAGAATATCTCCCTTAATTGAATTGACCCCATTGTTGTAACTTAACATGCACTGCAGAATCAAGAAACTGAGGTGTCTATTCATGAAGCAGTGAAAAGTGTAGAGAAGTGAGCCAGTAGAGAAGTTGCCCATGGCAAGCAATCCGCATTGAAGTAACATTTATAATTTGCATACTATACAATTGTACGGAGCAGCTGATTGGTTGCCATGGGCAACTTCTCCACAGGCTCACTTCTTCACTCTTTTCACTGCTTCATAGAGTCTATTATAGATGTTAATCTAGACATCAGGCTGTCAGCACCTTTTGATGTCTAAATAACGCTTTATTTTACCTTTCCTTATTCATCTTAATGTCTCCATAACTAAGAAAGTAGACGTTATGGTCCTTTCCATTGATACGCTACTGTACTAGTGATTTGTAGTTCAGAAGAGATACTGAATATTCATTTGTCGTCTTCCCCTCTTATCCCTGGGTTTTGCATTATGAGGCTGATATGAGCATTTCAATTTCTCCTGACTTTCTTCTGCGGTCTTGCTTGCTAGATGAGTACACTTGTGATTTATATTGGGCAGAAGCAAATTTGGGATTAGGAATTTTGGGTAAATGTATTACCCGTCATTATGGAGCAGAAGCAGTATCAGTGAACGTTATGTGCGCTATACCGCTTCTCCCCCATGTATAAAGGCAGCGGTGTCTGCAGTGTGACGGGCGCTAAAAGATAGCAGTCCAATAAGAGTTGGCAATGTATGACTGACCGTTCCGACACCTGCAGCTGTCTATATCGACAGCTGCAGGTGCCGATGCCCATAGACCACAGCATGGACAGAGTTGTCCCTGGCTGTGGCGGGTGCTCGCTCCTGACTGCGTGTGGGATCTCGCGTGAGTAGCGAGATCCCACAACTGCACAGAAAAGCCGGCAAGGACAGGGAGACACAGCGCTTCAGCACTGAGCTAAAACATTGTGGGGTATTATTAAAATGGCCATAAGATTGGTTATAAGCAGGGTCCCACTTCACTGCATTATCGTGGTGAAGCGGGACCTCTTTTCCGGTGAATTTAATAACCCTGCCGTGTACGTTTATGGGAGCGCGTTATCACACCCCTCTGGTGATATGCGTCCTCCCATAATGGGCGTCCGCTTTGGCTACAGTCACTTCTTCCGCGCCTGCACTGTCCAGTAACTCCCAGCGTGCAGTTCGGGAGTTAGGCTGGCACATGCGCGGATTGTTGTTGTGGACGCCGGAGACAAAGGTTTTTTTTACTAAGGAAAAAAAAAAAATGGAGTATCTTCAAAGGACAGTGCAGCGCTGGGTCCGGCAGCCAAAGAGGAAGAAGGTAGAAGAGACGAACGTTCGGTCACACCGAACGTTCATAAGTAAGCCAGCTCATCGGTGCTCTATCTAACAATAGAGGCACCAATAAGGCAGCGGCCCATACCGTCCCTGCTAACAATAGCGCTTCACCGGCATTATACATCAGGGGAAGCGCTATCTGCGGCACATAACATAACGTGCATATATCGCTTTTTCCCCATAAAGAATGATATTACATCTACTGTGTGTTCGGGAGAAATCGCCGAACGGGGGAGCTTTCGATCCGTGCTGCATTTACCCCTTAGGCCCAGATGTACTAAGGGGGTAATTCAGAGTTGATCACAGCAGCAAATTTGTTAGCAGTTGGGCAAAACCATGTGTAGTGCAGGGGGGGGGGCAGATGTAACATGTGCAGGGAGAGTTAGATTTGGGTGGGGTGTGTTTAAACTGAAATCTAAATTGCAGTGTAAAAATAAAGCAGCCAGTATTTACCCTGCACAGAAACAATATAACCCACCAAAATCTATCTCTCTGCATATGTTATATCTGCCCCACCTGCAGTGCACATGGTTTTACCCAACTGCTAACAAATTTGCTACTTCGATCAACTCTGAATTACCCCCTAAGCCTGAACAAGAGTTAAAGTGGATAAAGAGTGATAAGGTACCAGCCAACCAGCTCCTGTCATTTTTCAAACCCAGCATGTGACATGGCAGTGAGGAAGCTGATTGGCTGGTCATTTATTTTTTAAGATCCTCTTATATTTATACACTATAGGTTTTTCAATTTACTGCAGCAAATTAGCATGCCTGGGGCTTTCCTATTAGCCCTGAGGGCTGCCGCTTATCGGGGGTTTAGATCGCCTGCTTCATGCAGGTGAGACCAAATCCCCGTAAAGTTTTCTCAGAAGTCGCAATCACTGCCATAGAAGCACGTAGGTCTGCAGTTTTTTTTGCAGAATGTGTTTCCGTGCGATACGGAGTAATTTACTGCCCTGTAAAAACGGACTGTAATTGGATAGCCCTTCGTGGTAAATTCATGTTTTTGCCATGCTTTAAATTAACGCTGGTAATAGGATGCACCCCTAAATGTTTCTTTCTGGTGTTGTGTTAATTATTATGTGGTTACTATTTTCATGATTCCAGGAATATTGACTCATTGTTTTTGGGCTCCACAATTCTTTCCAGGACCAGTGTCAAATCTGCAGTGATTGTTAAAAATATTATCAGCTCGTTGTCGTGTATAGTCACACAATGCAGTTTTAATGAACGTATTCTAATGTAGACCCTTAGGGGTTGCTTCAGTTAGCCACAAAGTACCATTGGTAGAATCATGTGTTCTGTTGCCATGTGATGCTCACACCCTATAGCCTTGAAAGCAAATATGTACAACTCTTTATTGTAATTACTGATGGTATCAGTAGTAGTCTTGCTACTAATTAAATTGGCTACAAAGTCTGTGTGTATTCATCCTGAGTCAGTTTGCACATACATATAGGAAACCTGTTATTCTCTTACACAACTGCAACATGATTCATCCCTATCCTTCACTCTCAACAGCACTACAACTCCTACAATTGCTCATATGAAAGCAACCAACTGTTCATAGCAGACGTTAACATCCCCTCCCTCTTTAAAAGTGAACTTTGTTTTCCATAAAATGATACAAAGGCTTATAAGGGTGTAGTTTATTGTGGGCTGAGAGAATACCAGCTTTCCTGTTTATACAATTACTATTTATGTCTGTTTAGAAAATAGGTTATAACATTAATAAAACTTAAGTCCAAACAATGAAATAAAATCCTGTATGGTTTCCTAATCAGAGAAGTTTATCTCATAATTTACTGTGAATACTTTTGAAGGAGGAAAATATATGCTTCAACAAAACCCATATATATTTCTGCTATTTTTGTGTGTTTGACCCAGCCAGTATGTAATGTTTTTTTTTTTTTTTTTAATCATATGCTCTTAACTAGAATTTAAGCCCATTTTAAAGGTCCCCTCCATTTGTTCTGTAGGTCCACCACGTTGGAGTGGTATGTATGGAAGGTTGCATACAATGAGAAATGTGATATGTGCATGGTGTGTAATGTGTGAAATGTTTTTTTTTATTTTTAGAATTACCAGAATGGTGTGCATATGATGCGTTTTTATGTTTACTACCTTAGCCGTACAAAAAAAAATACGTAGATTTAAATATATTTCTCTGACGTCCTAGTGGATGCTGGGAACTCCGTAAGGACCATGGGGAATAGCAGCTCCGCAGGAGACTGGGCACAACTAAAGAAAGCTTTAGGACTACCTGGTGTGCACTGGCTCCTCCCTCTATGACCCTCCTCCAGACCTCAGTTAGAATTGTG
This sequence comes from Pseudophryne corroboree, assembly GCF_028390025.1. Lineage (NCBI taxonomy): Eukaryota > Metazoa > Chordata > Amphibia > Anura > Myobatrachidae > Pseudophryne > Pseudophryne corroboree. The sequence continues at coordinate 464,083,474 of NC_086449.1, forward strand.
TGCCCGGCTGAGCTGGATGCACACTAGGGGCTCTCCTGAGCTCTTAGAAAAAGAAAGTTTATTTTAGTTTTTTTTATTTTCAGTGAGATCTGCTGGCAACAGACTCACTGCTACGAGGGACTAAGGGGAGAGAAGCGAACCTACCTGCTTGCAGCTAGCTTGGGCTTCTAGGCTACTGGACACCATTAGCTCCAGAGGGATCGAACACAGGCCCAGCCTCGGTCGTCCGGTCCCGGAGCCGCGCCGCCGTCCCCCTTACAGAGCCAGAAGCAAGAAGAGGGTCCTGGAAATCGGCGGCAGAAGACTTCGGTCTTCATCAAGGTAGCGCACGGCACTGCAGCTGTGCGCCATTGTTTCCCATGCACACCTCACACTTTGGTCACTGATGGGTGCAGGGCGCTGGGGGGGGGGGGCGCCCTGGGCTGCAATATTGAGTACCTTGGCTGGCAAATAACACATAATATAGTCATAGAGACTATATATGTGTAAAATACCCCTGCCAGATATACATAGAAAAAAGCGGGAGAAGTACGCCAAAAAAGGGGCGGGGCTATCTCCCTCAGCACACTGGCACCATTTTCCCTCACAGCTCCGCTGGAAGGATCGCTCCCAGGCTCTCCCCTGCAGTTTCCAGACTACATAGGGTAAAAAAGAGAGGAGGGGCACTAAATTTAGGCGCAATATTGTGTATACAAGCAGCTATTGGGAAAAATCACTCAGTTATAGTGTTAATCCCTGTGTTATATAGCGCTGTTGGTGTGTGCTGACATACTCTCTCTCTGTCTCCCCAAAGGGCTTTGTGGGGTCCTGTCCTCAGAGCATTCCCTGTGTGTGTGCGGTGTGTCGGTACGGCTGTGTCGACATGTTTGATGAGGAGGCTTATGTGGAGGCGGAGCAGGTGCCGATAAATGTGATGTCACCCCCTGCGGGGTCGACACCTGAGTGGATGGTTATGTGGAAGGAATTACGCGACAGTGTCGACTCCTTACATAAAAGGTTTGACGACCTAGCAGATGTGGGACAGCCGGATTCTCAGCCTGTGCCTGCCCAGACGTCTCTAAAGCCATCAGGGGCTCTAAAACGCCCGCTACCTCAGATGGCAGACACAGATGTTGACACGGATACTGACTCCAGTGTCGACGATGATGAGCCTAGTGTACATTCCAATAGAGCCACCCGTTACATGATTACGGCAATGAAAAATGTGTTGCATATTTCTGATATTACCCCAGGTACCACAAAAAAGGGTATTATGTTTGGGGAGAAAAAACTACCAGTGGTTTTTCCCCCATCTGATGAATTAAATGAAGTGTGTGAAGAAGCGTGGGCTTCCCCCGATAAGAACCTGGTAATTTCTAAAAAGTTACTAATGGCGTACCCTTTCCCGCCAGAGGACAGGTCACGTTGGGAGACATCCCCTAGGGTGGATAAAGCGCTCACACGTCTGTCAAAAAAAGTGGCACTACCGTCTCCGGACACGGCCGCCCTAAAGGAGCCTGCAGATAGAAAGCAGGAGGCTATCCTGAAGTCTGTATATACACACTCAGGTATTATACTGAGACCGGCTATTGCTTCAGCATGGATGCGCAGTGCTGCAGCTGCGTGGTCAGATTCCCTTTCGGAAAACATTGATACCCTAGACAGGGACACTATATTGCTAACCGTAGAGCATATTAAAGACGCTGTCTTGTACATGAGAGATGCACAGAGGGATATTTGCCGGCTGGCATCTAAAATAAACGCAATGTCCATTTCTGCCAGGAGAGGATTGTGGACTCGGCAGTGGACAGGAGATGCAGATTCTAAAAGGCACACGGACCTCGTTTCCACAGCGACAGCTGGGAAGTCAGCATTTTTACCCCATGTTCCCTCACAGCCAAAGAAAGCACCGTATTATCAGGTACAGTCCTTTCGGCCCCAGAAAGGCAAGCGGGTTAGAGGCGCGTCCTTTCTGCCCAGAGGCAGAGGTAGAGGGAAAAAGCTGCAACATACAGCCAGTTCCCAGGAACAAAAGTCCTCCCCCGCTTCCTCTAAGTCCACCGCATGACGCTGGGGCTCCACAGGCGGAGCCAGGTACGGTGGGGGCCCGTCTCAAGAACTTCAGCGACCAGTGGGCTCGCTCACGGGTGGATCCATGGATTCTACAAGTAGTAACTCAGGGGTACAAGCTGGAATTCGAGACGTCTCCCCCTCGCCGTTTCCTCAAATCTGCCTTGCCGACAGCTCCCCCGGACAGGGAGGCAGTGCTGGAGGCGATTCACAAGCTGTATTCTCAGCAGGTGATAATCAAGGTACCCCTCCTTCAACAAGGACGGGGTTACTATTCCACAATGTTTGTGGTACCGAAACCGGACGGTTCGGTGAGACCCATTTTAAATTTAAAATCCTTGAACACTTATATAAGAAGGTTCAAGTTCAAGATGGAATCGCTCAGGGCGGTGATTGCAAGCCTGGACGAGGGGGATTCCATGGTATCACTGGACATCAAGGATGCTTACCTGCATGTCCCCATTTACCCTCCTCACCAGGAGTACCTCAGATTTGTGGTACAGGACTGTCATTACCAATTCCAGACGTTGCCGTTTGGTCTGTCCACGGCACCGAGGGTATTTACCAAGGTAATGGCCGAAATGATGATACTCCTTCGGAGAAAGGGAGTTTTAATTATCCCGTACTTGGACGATCTCCTTATAAAGGCGAGGTCCAGGGAACAGTTGTTGTTCGGTGTAGCACTAGCTCGGGAAGTGTTACAACAGCACGGCTGGATCCTGAATATTCCAAAGTTGCAGCTGGTTCCTACAATGCGTCTACTGTTCCTGGGGATGGTTCTGGACACAGAACAGAAAAAAGTATTTCTCCCGGAGGAGAAGGCCAAGGAGTTGTCATCTCTAGTCAGAGACCTCCTAAAACCAAAACAGGTGTCGGTGCACCACTGCACGCGAGTCCTGGGAAAGATGGTGGCTTCTTACGAAGCAATTCCATTCGGAAGGTTCCATGCAAGGATCTTTCAGTGGGATCGGTTGGACAAGTGGTCCGGATCGCATCTTCAGATGCATCGGCTGATGACCCTGTCTCCAAGGACCAGGGTGTTGCTGTTGTGGTGGCTGCAGAGTGCTCATCTTCTAGAGGGCCGCAGATTCGGCATACAGGACTGGGTCCTGGTGACCACGGATGCCAGCCTTCGAGGTTGGGGGGCAGTCACACAGGGAAGAAACTTCCAGGGACTATGGACAAGTCAGGAGACTTCCCTACACATAAATATTCTGGAACTAAGGGCCATTTACAATGCCCTAAGTCAGGCAAAACCCCTGCTTCAAAACCAGCCGGTACTGATCCAGTCAGACAACATCACGGCGGTCGTCCATGTAAACCGACAGGGCGGCACGAGAAGCAGGACGGCGATGGCAGAAGCCACAAGGATTCTCCGATGGGCGGAAAATCATGTGTCAGCAGTGTTCATTCCCGGAGTGGACAACTGGGAAGCAGAGTTTCTCAGCAGACACGACCTCCACCCGGGAGAGTGGGGACTTCATCCAGAAGTCTTCCAAATGATTGTACACCGGTGGGAAAGGCCACAGGTGGACATGATGGCGTCCCGCCTCAACAAAAAGCTAAAAAGATATTGCGCCAGGTCAAGGGACCCTCAGGCGATAGCTGTGGACGCTCTGGTAACACCGTGGGTGTACCGGTCGGTGTATGTGTTCCCTCCTCTTCCTCTTATACCCAAGGTACTGAGACTAATAAGAAGGAGAGGAGTAAGAACTATACTCATTGTTCCGGATTGGCCAAGAAGAGTTTGGTACCCAGAACTTCAAGAAATGATCTCAGAGGACCCATGGCCTCTGCCGCTCAGACAGGACCTGCTGCAGCAGGGGCCCTGTCTGTTCCAAGACTTACCGCGGCTGCGTTTGACGGCATGGCGGTTGAACGCCGGATTCTGAAGGAAAAGGGCATTCCGGAGGAAGTTATCCCTACGCTTATTAAAGCTAGGAAAGAAGTGACCGCAAACCATTATCACCGCATATGGCGGAAATATGTTGCGTGGTGTGAGGCCAGGAAGGCCCCAACAGAGGAATTTCAGCTAGGTCGATTTCTACACTTCCTACAGTCAGGGGTGACTTTGGGCCTCAAATTGGGTTCCATTAAGGTCCAGATTTCGGCTCTATCGATTTTCTTCCAAAAAGAACTGGCTTCACTACCTGAAGTTCAGACATTTGTTAAGGGAGTGCTGCATATTCAGCCCCCTTTTGTGCCCCCAGTGGCACCTTGGGATCTCAACGTGGTGTTGGATTTCCTAAAGTCGCATTGGTTTGAACCACTTAAAACCATGGAACTAAAATATCTCACATGGAAAGTGGTCATGCTGTTGGCCTTGGCTTCGGCCAGGCGTGTGTCAGAATTGGCGGCTTTGTCTTGTAAAAGCCCTTATCTGATTTTCCATATGGATAGGGCGGAATTGAGGACTCGTCCCCAATTTCTCCCAAAGGTGGTTTCAGCGTTTCATTTGAACCAGCCTATTGTGGTGCCTGCGGCTACTCGTGACTTGGAGGACTCCAAGTTGCTGGACGTAGTCCGGGCCCTAAAAATCTATGTTTCCAGGACAGCTGGAGTCAGAAAGACTGACTCGCTATTTATCCTGCATGCGCCCAACAAGTTGGGTGCGCCTGCTTCAAAGCAGACTATTGCTCGCTGGATCTGTAGCACGATTCAACTTGCACATTCTGCGGCTGGACTGCCGCATCCTAAATCTGTAAAAGCCCATTCCACGAGGAAGGTGGGCTCTTCTTGGGCGGCTGCCCGAGAGGTCTCGGCTTTACAACTTTGCCGAGCAGCTACTTGGTCGGGGTCAAACACATTTGCTAAATTCTACAAGTTTGATACCCTGGCTGAGGAGGACCTAGAGTTCGCTCATTCGGTGCTGCAGAGTCAGCCGCACTCTCCCGCCCGTTTGGGAGCTTTGGTATAATCCCCATGGTCCTTACGGAGTTCCCAGCATCCACTAGGACGTCAGAGAAAATAAGATTATACTCACCGGTAAATCTATTTCTCGTAGTCCGTAGTGGATGCTGGGCGCCCGTCCCAAGTGCGGATTGTCTGCAATACTTGTATATAGTTATTGTTTAACTAAAGGGTTATTGTTGAGCCATCTGAGAGGCTCAGTTATATTTCATATTGTTAACTGGGTATAGTATCACGAGTTATACGGTGTGATTGGTGTGGCTGGTGTGAGTTACCCGGGATTCAAAATCCTTTCCTTATTGTGTCAGCTCTTCCGGGCACAGTATCCTAACTGAGGTCTGGAGGAGGGTCATAGAGGGAGGTGCCAGTGCACACCAGGTAGTCCTAAAGCTTTCTTTAGTTGTGCCCAGTCTCCTGCGGAGCCGCTATTCCCCATGGTCCTTACGGAGTTCCCAGCATCCACTACGGACTACGAGAAATAGATTTACCGGTGAGTAAAATCTTATTTTCTCTAACGTCCTAGAGGGAATAGACGGGCTCCGCAGGAGACATGGGCACTTTAAGAAAGACTTTAGACTCTGGGTGTGCACTGGCTCCTCCCTCTATGCCCCTCCTCCAGACCTCAGTTTTTAGACTGTGCCCAGAAGAGATGGGTGCACTGCAGGGAGCTCTCCTGAGTTTCCTGCTAAGAAAGCATATTTGTTAGGTTTTTTCTTATTTTCAGGGAGCACTGCTGGCAACAGACTCCCTGCATCGAGGGACTGAGGAGAGAGGAGTAGACCTACTTAAATGATAAGCTCTGCTTCTCGGCTACTGGACACCATTAGCTCCAGAGAGGTGGAACACAGGTTCGTCCTGGGCGTTCATCCCAGAGCCACGCCGCCGTTCTCCTCACAGAGCCGGAAGAAAGAAGACTCTGAGGCGGCAGAAGCCTTTCGGGTGCTTCACTGAGGTAACGCATAGCACTGCAGCTGTGCGCCATTGCTCCCATACACCTCACACACTCCGGTCACTGTAAGGGTGCAGGGCGCAGGGGGGGCGCCCTGGGCAGCAATGAATACCTCTCCCTATGGCAAAATGACCTATATACATGTATAGGTGGGCACTGTACATGTATATAAAAGAGCCCCCGCCATGTTTTACAAAGTTTGAGCGGGACAGTAGCCCACCGCCGAGAAGGCGGGGCTTCTCCCTCAGCACTCACCAGCGCCATTTTCTCTCCACAGCACCACTGAGAGGAAGCTCCCCGTACTCTCCCCTGCTTGACACACGGTGAAAGAGGGTTTTAAAGTAGAGGGGGGGGGGGCACATAATTGGCGATTATACATTACAGCAGCGCTACTGGGTAAACATTCTGTGTTTTTCTCCGGGGTCATATAGCGCTGGGGTGTGTGCTGGCATACTCTCTCTCTCTGTCTCTCCAAAGGGCCTAAAGGGGAACCTGTCTTCAGAAAAGAGTTTCCCTGTATGTGTGGAGTGTGTCGGTACGCGTGTGTCGACATGTTTGCCGATGAAGGCTCACCTAAGGAGGAGGGGGAGTGCATGAATGTCAGGTCGCCGACACCGGACTGGATGGATATGTGGAATGTCTTGAATGCTAATGTAAATTTATTGCATAAGACATTAGACAAGACTGAGGCTAGGGATCTGTCAGGTAGTCAGACCATGCCTGTCCCAGTGGCATCGGGACCTTCTGGGTCTCAGAAACGCACATTATCCCAGATCACTGACACAGATACCGACACGGATTCAGATTCCAGTGTCGACTATGAGGATGCAAAATTACAGCCAAAAGTGGCTAAAGGTATTCGTTACATGATCATTGCTATTAAAGAGGTTTTGCATATTACTGAGGAACCCCCTGTCCCTGACACGAGGGTACACATGTATAAAGAGAAAAAGCCTGAGATCACCTTTCCGTCCTCATTTGAGCTAAGCGAATTGTGCGAAAAGGCTTGGGAATCTCCAGACAGGAGACTACAAGTTCCCAAAAGGATTCTTATGGCGTATCCCTTCCCACAAAAGGACAGGATACAATGGGAATCTTCGCCTAAAGTAGACAAGGCGTTGACACGCTTATCCAAGAAGGTGGCACTGCCTTCCCAGGATACTGCTACCCTCAAGGATCCTGCGGATCGTAAGCAGGAAGTTACCATGAAGTACATTTACACATATTCTGGTACTACTGTTAGGCCGGCTATGGCATCGGCCTGGGTTTGTAGTGCTGTCGCAGCATGGACAGATTCCTTGTCTACGGAGATTGAGACCCTAGATAAGGATACCATATCAAGGATGCTGCGTTATATGTGATCCGGTCTGAAGATCGACAGTATCTAGGTCGACAATGTTTAGGTCGACCACTATAGGTCGACAGTCACTAGGTCGACATGGATGGAAGGTCGACAGGGTTTCTAGGTCGACATGTGCTAGGTCGACAGGTCTAAAGGTCGACATGAGTTTTAAAAAAAAATTTTTTTTTGAATTTATCATACTTAACGATCCACGTGGACTACGATTGGAACGGTAATCTGTGCCGAGCGAAGCGGTAGCGGAGCGAAGGCACCATGCCCGAACATGGCGAGCGAAGCGGTGCACTAATTTGGGATCCCGGTCACTCTACGAAGAAAACAACACCAAAAAAAAAAAAAAAAAATCCTCATGTCGACCTTTAGACCTGTCGACCTAGCACATGTCGACCAAGAAACCCTGTCGACCTTCCATCCATGTCGACCTAGTGACTGTCGACCTATAGTGGTCGACCTAAACATTGTCGACCTAGATACTGTCGATTTGATGAACCACACCCTATATGAGGGATGCTCAGAGACATTTGTTTACTAAGCTCCAGAATAAATGCTATGTCTATTTCTGCTAGGCGACTCTTGTGGACCCGACAATGGACGGGGGATGCCGACTCAAAGCGGCATATGGAGTCGTTGCCTTACAAGGGGGAGGAGTTGTTTGGAGAAGGCCTCTCGGACCTTGTCTCTACTGCTACGGCTGGTAAATCGAATTTTTTACCTTATGTTCCCCCACAACATATTAAAAAGGCACCTCATTACCAAATGCAGTCCTTTCGTTGAAATAAAAGCAAAAAGGTACGGGGATCGTCCTTTCTTGCCACAGAGGTCAAGGCAAGGGAAAAAAGCTGCACACAGCTAGCTCCCAGGAGCAGAAGTCCTCCCCTACGTCTGCAAAATCCACCGCATGACGCTGGGGCTTCCCTGGGGGGGGTCAGCTCAAGTGGGGGCACGTCTTCGATTTTTCAGCCACGTCTGGGTTCACTCACAGGTGGATCCCTGGGCAATAGAGATTGTTTCTCAGGGATACAGGCTGGAATTCGAAGAGATGCCTCCTCGACGGTTTTTCAAATAGTCTCTGCCAGCTTCTCCGTCAGAAAAGGAGTTAGTGTTAACTGCAATTCAAAAATTGTATCTGCAACAGGTGATAATCAAGGTTCCTCTTCTCCAGCAAGGAAAGGGGTATTACTTAACCCTGTTTGTGGTTCCGAAACCGGACGGTTCGGTCAGACCCATTTTGAATCTGAAATCCCTGAACCTGTACTTGAAAAAGTTCAAGTTCAAGATGGAATCTCTCAGAGCGGTCATTGCCAGCCTGGAGGGGGGGGGATTGGATGGTTTTCCTGGACATAAAGGATGCTTACCATCATGTTCCGATTTTTATTCCTCACCAGGCGTTCCTGAGATTTGCGGTACAGGACTGTCATTACCAATTTCAGACGTTGCCGTTTGGGCTTTCCACGGCCCCGAGAATTTTCACCAAGGTAATGGCGGAAATGATGGTGCTCCTGCGCAAGCAGGGTGTCACAATTATCCCATACTTGGACGATCTCCTCGTAAAGGCGAGATCTCGAGAGAAGTTACTGGACAGCGTGTCACTGTCTGAGAGGACGTTGCAACAGCACGGCTGGATTCTCAATATTCCGAAGTCCCAGCTGGTTCCTACAACGCGTCTGACCTTTTTGGGCCTGATTCTGGACACAGAACAGAAAAAGGTTTTTCTTCCGATGTAAAAGGCTCAGGAGCTCATAGCTCTGGTCAGGAACCTATTAATGCCAAAAAAGGTTTCAGTGCTTCACTGCACACGTGTCCTGGGGAAGATGGTGGCATCGTACAAGGCCATCCCCTTCAGCAGGTTCCATGCGAGGACTTTTCAATGGGACCTACTGGACAAATGGTCCGGGTCTTATTTACAATGCATCAAATGATCACCCTGTCTCCCAGAGCCAGGATATCTCTCCTGTGGTGGCTGCACAGTGCTCACCTCCTGGAAGGCCGCAGGTTCGGCATTCAGGACTGGATCCTGGTGACCACGGACGCAAGCCTCCGAGGTTGGGGAGCAGTCACACTGGGAAGAAATTTCCAAGGTCTCTGGTCAACTCTAGAGACTTGTCTCCACATCAACGTCCTGGAGTTGAGGGCCATATACAATGGCCTACGTCAAGCGGAGGCATTACTTCGGGACAAACCGGTTCTGATTCAGTCGGACAATGTCACAGCAGTGGCTCATGTAAACCGCCAAGGCGGCACAAGGAGCAGAGTGGCCATGGCAGAAGCAACCAGGATTTTTCGCTGGGCGGAGAATCATGTAAGCGCACTGTCGGCAGTGTTCATCCCGGGGGTGGACAACTGGGAAGCGGACTTCCTCAGCAGACACGACCTGCATCCGGGAGAGTGGGGACTTCATCACGAAGTCTTCGCACAGAACGCGGGTCGGTGGGGACTGCGTCAGATAGACATGATGGCGTCCCGTCTCAACAAACCGCTAAAGCGATATTGCGCCAGGTCAAGAGACCCTCAGGCGGTAGCTGTAGATGCTCTGGTGACACCATAGGTGTTCAGATCGGTCTATGTGTTCCCTCCTTTGCCTCTCATACCCAAGGTGTTGAGAATAATAAGGCAAAGAAGAGTGAGAACAATCCTCATTGTTCCAGATTGGCCACGAAGGACTTGGTATCCGGATCTGCAAGAGTTGCTCACAGAAGATCCGTGGCCTCTTCCTCTAAGGCAGGACCTACTGCAACAGGGGCCCTGTCTGTTCCCAGACTTACCGCGGCTGCGTTTGATGGCATGACAGTTGAACGCCGGATCCTAGCGGAAAAAGGTATTCCGGAGGAGGTCATTCCTACCCTGATTAAGGCTAGGAAGGACGTGACATAGAAACTTTATCACCGCATATGGCGAAAATGTTTCTTGGTGTGAGGCCAGGACTGCGCCTACGGAGGAGTTCTATTTGGGCCGTTTACTTCACTTCCTTCAAACAGGAGTGAATTTGGGCCTAAAATTAGGAACCATAAAGGTTCAAATTTCGGCTCGTCCATTTTCTTTCAGAAAGAATAGGCTTCTCTTCCTGAAGTACAGACATTTGTGAAGGGAGTGCTGCATATTCAGCCTCCTTTTTTTTAACTCCGGTGGCACCTTGGGATCTTAACGTGGTATTAAGTTTCCTCAAGTCACCTTGGTTTGAACCACTCACCCTATCTGGTTTTTCACGTGGATAGGGCAGAATTGAGAACTCGTCCTCAATTCCTGCCTAAAGTGGTCTCATCTTTTCATATGAACCAACCTATTGTCGTGCCTGTGGCTACGCGAGACTTGGAGGATTCCGAGTCACTTGATGTGGTCAGGGCTTTGAAGATTTATGTGGCCAGAACAGCTAGGGTCAGGAAGACAGAGGCACTGTTTATCCTGTATGCAGCCTATAAGGTTGGCGCACCTGCTTCAAAGCAGACTATTGCTCGCTGGATCTGAAACACGATTCAGCAAGCACATTCTTCGGCAGGATTGCCATTGCCAAAATCGGTAAAGGCCCATTCCACTAGGAAGGTGGGCTCTTCTTGGGCGGCTGCCCGAGGGGTCTCAGCATTACAGTTGTGCCGAGCAGCTACTTGGTCGGGATCAAACACCTTTGCAAGGTTCTATAAGTTTGATACCCTAGCTGAGGTGGACCTCCTATTTGCTCAATCGGTGCTGCAGAGTCATCCGCACTCTCCCGCCCGTTTGGGAGTTTTGGTATAATCCCCATGGTCCTTACGGAGTCCCAGCATCCTCTAGGACATTAGAGAAAATAAGATTTTACACTTACCGGTAAATCTATTTCTCGTAGTCCATAGAGGATGTTGGGCGCCCGTCCCAAGTGCGGACTTCTTCTGCATGACTTGTATATAGTTATTGCTTACATAAGGGTTATATTATAGTTCATCGGTTTGGACCGAGACTATGTTTGTTCATACTGTTAACTGGGTAGTTTATCACAAGTTATACGGTGTGGCTGGTATGAATACTGCCCTTGGATTAACAAAAATCCTTTCCTCGTACTGTCCATCACCTCTGGGCACAGTTTCTCTAACTGAGGTCTGGAGGAGGGGCATAGAGGGAGGAGTCAGTGCACACCCAGAGTCTAAAGTCTTTCTTAAAGTGCCCATGTCTCCTGCGGAGCCCGTCTATTTCCCATGGTCCTTACGGAGTCCCAGCATCCTCTACGGACTACGAGAAATAGATTTACCGGTAAGTGTAAAATCTTATTATTTATTACCATAGTATAGGCTTTCATTATACATGCCCAAAGTAACATTTTACAGAGTTTGGCTAGTTCAGAACTTTTTTAATGCATGCAACACATAACTGTTCTGTTTGTATTCATCTGATACTGTATTTGAAGTTTGCATATTGTGGGTTTTTTTTTGTTATATGTAACTTCGATTTTTCTATGTGAAAATCTATATACAATATGGAAGTGTAACCTGAGAATTCTACAATTTGCTTCAAATGCATTTTCAGGTCTACAGAATAGTTTTATATTTAAATGTCACTAATGCTGTATTTAAATTTTTTAGCACCACCACCGCCACCACCATCAAGGGGTGGGCCTCCACAACCTGCGTCACACAGCTCAGGGCCACCACCACCCCCTCCTCCAGCAAGGGGAAGTGTTCCTAAGCCACCACCACCGCCCTCCAGAGCTCCTATGGCTGCACCCCCACCGCCTCCACCTTTAAGACCTGGGTCCTCAGCACAGCCTCCACCTCCACCTTATCGAGTGCATCCTCCAGCACCACCAGGGCCTTCTTCATCTGCACCTTCAAGTCCACCACCACCGCCGCCTCCATTACCAGGATTTGGGGCACCCACACCGCCTCCACCTCCACCTGGTCCTCCTCCTCCTCCTGGTCCCCCACCTTTATCTGGCACAGCAGTAGACAGTGACCATCAGATTGCATCTTCTGGTGGCGGCAAAGCAGCTCTTCTAGAGCAGATTAGAGAAGGATCCCAGCTAAAGAAAGTAGACCATAAAGAAAACAGACCAGTGTCGTCTTCTGGACGAGATGCTCTGTTAGACCAAATACGACGAGGAAAAAAGTTAAAGTCTGTAAGTATCCACTGCAAATATTTCTATTGATCATGACTTCCTAAATGTTCTTAAAGATAATGATTTACCTCATGACTTTTATTTAGTGTCATTATTTTTCAGTTTATTTGGCATAGTACGTGAAGAGGCTATTTAAGTAGGACAATAGTGTGTTTTTTTTGTTTTGTTTTTTTGCATACTTGGTGGACAAATATTCCTTCCACTGTTTGAGAGGTGAGCAATAAGTTTCTGAATGCACAAAAAGTATTATTTTTACAAACCAAGGGCTCGATTCAATTCAGAGCAGATTGAATAGCGCCGGGTGTTAGCTCCCGGTACTATTCAGTTTAGTACAGTCATGTCTGAAAAGGCCAATTCTCGCTGGCTAAACAGGGTGTTTTGTTGCAAGAACAGTCATTCTCCAACTACGGTGCCTGCTGCGATGCTGTTTTTGGGCAGAAATCGGGGGTGCAAGAAGAAATCCTTTTGTCAGGCGTCACATCACGCTGAATAGCTCCGTGAGCTAACCACCGTCGCTATTCAGTATTTGCTAAAGGAATTTATGCAAAGTTGCATGCACTCAAACCACTTGGTGAATCGGCTTAAGCAGGTATGTCTTTTACATGCTGGATGTAGGTTTTCACTGCAGTTTCAAGTGACCAAAAACAAATCCCACGCATCTTGCGCTTGATTTGTGAGAACACAAAGACATCGCAGGGGGCAGGTCTGGACTGTATGGCTGATGACCAAGTCGATGCGTTCATGGGCCAGAAAATTCATCACTTTCCTAGACTTGGGGGCAGATGCATTGTCGTAATGGAGAAAAGCACTACGGCGCCTGGAAATGGCTTCCAGCACTTGCGGCAGGCATTGGTTGGCTATAATATAAGTAGCAGAGCGCTTGAATTATATGTGTGTATGCAAAACCTGTAAAAAGAAAAATTTCTATGTTTACAGCCCCTTCAGAGTTGTTTAAAAGTCCTTAACTCGTGTGAGTTAACGGGGTTCCAATTCGTTGCCGTCAGTGGTTAGGTTGGAGTAGAGGCAGGTACTCTCAACAGCTAACTCTCCCTAACACTCGTACCTGTATACGTGCGCCTCCCGGCTGATTCCCTTGCACGGCTTCTTCAGTTAGCTTGTCGGCGGCCAGTGATGAACTTACGTCCTTATATCTCTGTGGCTGGTGTATTAGTCGTGCGCTATCAACACGTTTCGGGAGCCATGCCCTTTCTCAAGTACCTTGGTTGGCATACCAGTTCACAGGTACAATGCACTGCTGCACTAGTGGTACAGTAGCTAGTCTTGGCCACAATAACAGCGAATGTCTGCTTGGCTATGTTGCCCTCACGCTGGAACTTCTGTGGCGGCACACCTCCAACTGGGCCAGCTGTTTGGTCTTAGGGTCCAATGTGTAAATCCTGGATTCATTGCCATGGATGATCTCCCAGACCAAGTTTGAAAGGCCACCATCAAACCTTGCCAGCATGTTGCGGCACTGAGTCACACAAGTCTCCTGCTCTCGAGTCAACTAATGGGGCACCCTGCATGCAGAAATCTTGCTCATGGTTCTTCCTCCCCAAAATCAGGTCACAGTCTGTCAAAAGCCTAATGCTGTCGCAGACCACTCTGATAGTTGTAGAAGATCATGGCACCTCTAGTGGTGTCTGTTGAGCTCCATAATGAGTTTGTGAAGAAAGTGAACATGCTGACTTCTTTAGTGTGCAGTGCTGCTTATATACAGCTATGTGCCTTGACATTTCACAAGAACTTTAGTCAGAGATTACAGTTCATAACCTATTATTGCACACCCCCAGTAAAATAACTCATCTTATATAGTACAAGGCTAGTGTCTTATTGCTAGTTTATACATCTGCCCAGGACCTCTGTCCCAGGGTCTAGCACTGTCCACCAGATTAGATACAAGAGCAGTAGTCTTTATATCTTGTGGGGGGTTTTTTCGTTTCCTTTTTTTCCAGTTTTTTTTTGTTTTTTGCTCCACTTTTTTTTTTTTTACTAGAGTTTGTTCATGCTGTTGCTCTGCTAGTGAATTCAGGAGCTCTTTTACATGCACATTCACTTGTTTTTCAAATATGTACATTATAAAAAAACTTTTACTAAAGTGCAGTTCATTCAAGGATGTGGGTTGTAAGTAATGGTAGGAATCTTTACACTAGTCAGTCTTTCTTTAGTCACATGAACTATATACAGATGGGTCCTCCGTTATCTTGGCTGGCTCAGGCGTTAGTCGTGATCGGGCATACACAGTGTGCTTAGTCATAGGGAGGCGCGCCTAGTCGTAGAGAGGCGCAGAGAGCGTTTGGCGTTACCTTTAAGTGTAATACCTGCGATCATCCACCAGTCGCATTTTTAAATCGCCATTGCACATGCGTGTGGTCTCCTCCATTAAAATACAATACCGAACTACATAGTAAGAACTACTTTACTGGTGCGTCTCATTACGCTACAATATGCTATAGTATGTCATACAGCATATTACAGTGTACAGACGTAAATACAGCAGTACAGTATATACAGATGCAAACAAACGTGATAAACCCACATTATAGTCCGTTGACGCTAGGAATGTGAGCGTCCAAGTCCCGTAGACAAATCAACAAATAAAACCGTATACAGACGCAAACGAATGTGTTAACGGTACAGTGTGGTCTATTGATGTTAAGGATATGTTAGCGTCCAAATCCCGTACCCATTACGGAATAATCAAAACCAATGGGCTTATGCATCTGTCATTCGGCGATGTGTCCGAGTGGTGAAGTGTTCCGCTTCCCATGCTTAAAGTCCCGGGTTCGATTCCCAAAGTGCGAGCGCATGTTAATTTTTTTCTTGACACCTTATTATATTCTTTTATTTTTGTATCTATTGTACTGTACTATACTTTCACATTCAATAGAAGTGTGCACACAAGTTTTACATAAAGCAGGGCAAAGCGGCAGGAGCGTCACAATACTCTAGCTAAAATACACAGGGGCGATAGGCGAGCTCTATGCACCTTACGATACACAGGACTCGATTGCATAGCAAGTTGACAAAATGGCTGCCGCCTGGGACCTCCCACATCGTGGCAGCCCTCACACATGGAGTGAGCGACGGCATAGATTTTGCAGGCTACTGGGCAAAGCTGAATGAGCATCTGAATACCCTAGCTAAAGTACATAGAGATAAGCGAGCTCTATGCATATTACGATACAGCGCTGTGTATTTTAAAGAGCGGAATGTGGCGCTCTTGCAGCTGTGTCTTGATTTATATAAAATCTATGTGCACACTTCTATTGAATGTGAAGGTATATTACTATAGAATACAAAAAAAGCTCATGTTCAAATGTACTGTACGCAGTGATCCCGTCCCGTTGGTTTTTATTGTAGGGGACTTGGACGCTCCTATTGGAAACTTCAGCAGATGAGAGAATTAATACTTTCTGCATAACATGGTATTTAGCCAAAACCTCCCCTCACCCCCATCCCGCTTCCCCATTCCCCCTGCTCATTTCACAGATAGGGTTACAATAAATTGACAACACAGTACTAATGTAGACAGTAAGTAAATGAAGAGCTGATAACAAGTGCAGACACAAGCTTGTGTCCCTTCTCATACAGTACAGCACAGATTCTCTAACCTCTAACATCGATGAACTACAGTATTGCTTGAACATAGTATTGCTCGAGCTTGTGCAGTTGTCATGAGCCGTCGTGTCCGAGTGGTGAGGTGTGACGCTTCCCATGCTAATTCTCACAGCGCGAATACATGTTTATTTTTTCTGACACTTTTTTTTTTTTGTAATCTATAGTAATATACCTTCACATTCTATAGAAGTGTTCACACAGATTTTACATAAATCAAGCCAGAGCTGCAGGAGCATCACATTCCGCTATGTAAAATACACAGCAGGGTATCATAATGTGCATAGAGCTCGCTTATCACTATCGCCCCTGTGTATCTTAGCTAGGGTATTAAGACGCTCCTTCAGCTTTACCCAGTAGCCTGCAAAACCTGTGCCGTCACTTGCTCCATGTGTGAGGGCTGCCACGAGGCGGGGGATCACAGGCGGCAGACATTTTTTTAACTTGCTATGCAATCGGTGTATCGTAATGTGCATACCCCTGTGTATTTTAACTAGGGTATTGTGAGGCTTCTGCAGCTTTGCCCTGCCTTATGTAAAACTTGTGTGCACACTTCTTTTGAATGTGAAAGAATGAATCAGAATTGTCAAAGATGAAAAAATGTATAAAGTATTAGGAAAAAATGAACATGCATTCGCACTTTGGGAATCAAACCTGGGACACTAAGCATAGGAAGTGGCACACTTCACCACTCGGACACATCGCCGAATGACAACTGCACAAGCTCATGTGTAAATGTACTGTAAGCAGTGAGCCCTTCCCATTGGTTTTTGTGTAGGGGACCGCTTCATCATACTGTATCCTTATCGTTAATGGACCATAGTTTGTAACAATTTCTACAGTATATCCTGATTTGCGTCTCTATAAACTACAGTATTGCGGATTCTGTCTGAGTCTGTATACACTAACACGGCAAAGGACAAATGTTTTAACACGTTCGTTTGCGTCTCTATAAACTTTTTTTTCTCTGCTCACTCCATCTGACCATTGGTCTGTGTGTGTGATGGACATTCGTCACTGACCATTTGCAAGAGCTTGTAGATCAATCCGCCGCTATTCGCTCTAAAGTACTGGATTAGTGGAGCATTAGCCACCCAGTGGTGCAGATGTGTATTGCATGCTGAGTATGTAGTCGTGCCTCAACGCGCAACCTAAGCTATCGCCTTGGCGTGACTAAACCTTCGTCTAGGCGCAGAAACAGCCAAGATAACGGAGGACCCATCTGTACGTATTTGTAACACCAGAATTCAGCCTAAATACACCAAAAAGCACTCTTAGATGCTGTACAAAGACTGTGGGCAGTATGTAATGCCACCCGAGTTCGGCAGCCATACAAAATGCCGGACAAAATTTTTTTTTTTTAAAGGGCAATCACTTACAAGGCAAAACCATGCCTTGTAAGTGATTGCCCTTTTAAAAAAAAAAGTCAGTTGACCGGCATCCCGCATGGCTGCTGAACTCGGGCGGTATTACATCCTGCCCTAATTGTCCACAGTGAAGTATGTTAAATACAGTTGAGCCTACTGATGAAATTGGTTCCAGAAATGACGCAAATGAATTTGTGGGCCACAGTGCAAAATTACAGTTTGTCATTGCAGAGCTAAGAACCAAGCAACCCTTGCCCTCTTGTTATATTTGGGTTCTGAAGAGCTTTTGGCCCAAGTGGTTGTGCTACTTGACTGCCATTAGCGATTGCTATATCCTGTAACATGCATTAGAAAATAAAAATGTGCTAGCCCAGCAGACATTCTTAGAAAAGAGTGCTATAACTAGGTTTAATTCCGGTTCCCCCTTTCATGCACTTGCTATCTGACTGGAAGGTGTTTTTATTTTAGGGCCCATAGTGCATTCTGCTGCAGGTGAAAAAGAGCAGAAAATATAAGGGCTTTATAAGACGTTGGAAAAATGCGGCATCTGTGTGTAAGAACATCTAAGAACACCTTGTCACCTAGCGGAAGTTAACGTATTTTCTCTTACCTAAGAAATTACAAGTCTGTCACTCAAAGATTGCATGCTCAACAGAATAAAACATCTGTAGTAAAAATTTTTTACATGTTTAAGTTCTATTTTTTTGACTGATGTGGATATGCTAGCTCATTGTTTATATGCATGAATTTATCTTCCAGCTACCAGATGAGGTAGAAGCAGTGGCACCTACAACCGCTCCTACCACAGGGATAGTGGGAGCCCTAATGGAAGTGATGCAGAAAAGGAGTAAAGCCATTCATTCCTCGGGTATGTACCGAGGGGAAAAGTAAATACTGTAGTTAGACAAATTAGTTGAACTGTTTTTCCTACTTTACTTGCTCAATTAGTATTTCAGGGTCCCGATGCTGACATTCAGTACTGCACAGGTTTCTCTGTAGCAGGAGAGATCAGACTTGGCCCCTGTAAGCAAAAATCTGCTACCGAGCTTAGGGGAAATTCACCTTTCACTTGGCTCTCTCCTGCTATATAGAGACCTAAGCCCAGGTACGCACCTGCATGATTTTTCATATTGGAATGACATATCGTGCAGTGTGTATGCACAGTTGCATGCTCCTGCGGGTCGCACATAATATTTTTGGATTGGCTGTGTTGCATGGCCAATCAGAAGATATTGTGTGTGAGGTGGTGCAGTCATATGGTACAGGATATTGTTTTGTCGTTCATTAAATCGCACAGTGTGTAAAGCCAATCTCGTATGGTCTGTGATGAAGGGAATTCGTCTTGACAATCCGCAAGATTGGCCGTTGTTTAAGTGTGTACCTGGCTTTAGAAGCGTGGGTGGCAAGTAATCCTAGCTGCTTAATACAAGAAGTGTAAAAGGCCAGATCAAAGTACTATTCCACTGAAGTGAGGACTCTTAAATAGTTGTTTAAAACTACTACTGTAGTGTTGTGCTAAACTGCTAGGAATTTTACACACCAGTCTCATGGATGTATCAAAGAGGTCATCGCTGATAGAACATCCAGCCAAATAAGTTCCAAGTCAGAGCATTAATAAGAGTAGCAATGGAGGACAGGCTGAGTACAGCAGTTGAGTAAAATGCACTTGTCACGTGTGGGGCATGATTGCTGCTGATACTAATCAATGGCCTAACGTACAAGCCCTGAAGAAATGTAAAACATTGCCTCATTTGATGAATTCTACATTGCCTCATTGTAGAGCCTGCAAAATATCATTACAGACGTGTGGTTACATTACTGTATAATAGCAAATACAAAGAGTAAATGTAGAAATAAATGTGCTTCACAGCAAGTTGCTTTTAAAATAAACAAAAACAGCAAAGTACAGTTCATAGGCCTAAGATGGGTCTTGCAATTTTCATTACTTTTTATGCTTTCCACTATGTAAAATAAGGTAACGAGGAAACCAAATATAGTGCAACTACAATGCATCCTTAAAAAGGCATCCTTAAAATTGCTTTGATACATCTCCCCGTAACACTTTTTAAAAACATGCTTGCTTTTGATTTTATTTTTGCAAGAATCTCGCACTCTTGGGGTAAATCAGAGTGATGTATGCCTTTTGTCCGCTGACGCATCATTTCAAGATAATCATCTTTTTCAGAATAGTAGGGAGCAATATTTTCAATGTCCGGTATCCA
The DNA here is from genome assembly GCF_028390025.1 of Pseudophryne corroboree. Taxonomy (NCBI): domain Eukaryota; kingdom Metazoa; phylum Chordata; class Amphibia; order Anura; family Myobatrachidae; genus Pseudophryne; species Pseudophryne corroboree. The sequence continues at coordinate 464,103,029 of NC_086449.1, forward strand.
TTACAAAGCAGCACCATTCAGTTACATGTAGTGGGGAATTTAATTAGATGCCATAATTTAATATGGAGGGGGGGCAAAGGGTGGTGGCCTCTGACATTAACAGCTGGGGCTATTCAATTACAGCACCTTTTTCTTACCAGTGAATCACCCTGCTAACACAATTTAACCCATAGAATTTGTGTTAAATTTCCAGACCTATGGGTTAAGACGTTTGCGGTACTTGCGATCATGCCATTTAACACCGCTTTTTTTTCAAGCCTACTTATTCCTTGTTAACTGCAGCCAGCATAGCGCTGTGCATTCATTTAGCCCGCAGTAAGTATTGCCCGTTACTTATATAGCACATTCCACAGTTCTTTACAGAGAATATTTGGTCATTCACATTAGTCCCTGTTGTATTTTAGCTTACAATGTACAGAGGTGTCCTCCTACATCCTCACTGCAGTCACGATAAACAGCCCTTCTAGTTGAGCCTAGTCTTTGGCGCGTTTAGTAATGCATTTTCAGTGTGCGACTGTATCTGTATACAAAAAATTACAGTTCATAAGGTGAATAAGAGGCATTCTGTGCAAAAAAAAATACGCCTGACGTCAGCAGAGCTGTCTAGGAACTGCCGACTCACTTACGCCAGGCATCTCATGGTGCATGGAGTATTGAGGCTAAATGTATAATAACACATCTGTATATTCCTTACCACATGTACACACACTGGTTCATTTTTGTCCAAAACCAATTAACCCACCGTTCTAATTTGCTACTATCTATCTGCTGCCTAAACAGTGCGTTCAAGCCTCTATATCAGATTTGTAATGAGCACCAAAAATGACTCTTAACACAACTACCCAGAAGGATAAAATACATTTTACATGGCTCACATGTTTTTAAGCTGATGTCTCATTTGGATCAGCTGAGCAGATCTGAGTAAACGAATTAGGCAGTGAGCTCCGCTGTACACATTGTGTACCTGGGGCATCAGCTCTAGCAGAGCAGAACCTACATGACCAACACATCTAAATCTTATTTGTGAGAGGCAGAAACCTAAAAGCGCAATATGTGAGGGTATTATATTGCAGATATGTAGCAAATCAGGTAACCATTGTGCTACAGTAGGTTCAGTAAAGGAAAACATTCCACTTTATCAGCATGTTTTAAACAGTTATTTTCCTACCAATTAGTTGTTTCAAAGTCAAACCTCACAGATGCAGTATGTATTAAGGTTTATTAGGAGAAGTAAATGGTTGAACATGAAGATATGGCCCTTTATCCAGAAGCCAGTGTTTTTACTCATAGAGGTGGTATCCAAATTGGGGGAAATGTTCTTTTATAGCATTGTATGGATTGAATAATTGTCTGAAATAGGCATGAGATAATCTCTGAAAGGTTCCTCCACCTCAAATTATTATAATCAGAGATGATAGATATATTTACAGGAATATTTACCAAGAGCAACACCTATGTCTCAAATTTCCTCTACCACCTAATTCATAATGACATTAGAGCTCTTGAAATGGAATTGTAATACCCCATTCAGACATCAGACCTGGGAAATTGGCAGGTCTAGCATGGCGGAAGTTCCCGTGTCTACTTCGTGACCTTGGTCAGAGCAGGGTTGCGGACTCGGCACTAAAGGTGCTCATACGCTAGTGTGATTTTGTCCAATTTCATCCGATTTCGATGCATCGAGGCCAAGAAATCGGATGAAAAGTGGCAAATCTCAGGTGAATCAGATCCGATGCTCTGTCCCATGCTCGTCGGATAGGAGCCTGTGGATCGCAGAGGCTGTACTATAGATTTCTCTGAGGCAGCGGCCTTTGACAGCCTTTGCTGGGATTGCATACAATACATTGTATGCAAAAGGACTGCATATGATGTATCTTATGCGATCCTGCCGCCCGGGAGGCTGCCGTGCAGTCCAAGGGCAACATATGCGATTTTCCCCTTTGGAGAAGTCGTATTAGTGTATGGCCACCTTAAGTCCTGAGTTGTTTGCATTATGACCTACCTAAATCCTGGGTTGATGCTCATTCACTCTCAAAAACCCGGGATTTTGAAGTGGGTGTGAAAAGGGTTTTAGACAAATTCTAATCTCAAAAATGTTTAGATCAACCCTTCAGAGCATGTATAAATCACATTTTTTGTTAATAAATCCCAAATTGTTTGCAAATACCCCATTTATGTTATAGGTAAATATTACTGATTTAACTGTGGCAATTGGATATCAACGGCTTCTAGTTGTAATTATATTTGTACAGTACTTTAGATTAATTAGGTGGTAACCTTTATCCAAATACAGGTTGAGTATCCCATATCCAAATATTCCGAAATACGGAAATTTTTGAATGAGACGGAGATAGTGAAACCTTTGTTTTCTGATGGCTCAGTGTACACAAACTTTGTTTAATACACAGTTATAAAAAATATTGTATTAATTGAACTTCACGCTGTGTGTATAAGGTGTATATGAAACATAAATGAATTGTGTGAATGTACACACACTTTTTTTAATGCACAAAGTTATTAAAAATATTGGCTAAAATGACCTTCAGGCTGTGTGTATAAGGTGTATATGAAACATAAATGCATTCTGTGCTTAGACTTAGGTCCCATCGCCATGATATCTCATTATGATATGCAATTATTCCTAACTACGGAAAAAGACGATATCCAAAATACTTCTGGTCCCAAGCATTTTGCATAAGGGATACTCAACCTGTATATCCACAATACAAATGTGGTAATTATTTAAACACCAGGAAATCTATATATGTATAAAGGAAATTGTGGTTAATTATACGAATGCAACACTCATATCTTGCCTAATTACACCAGGTAACATTCACATGATATAGTCTCATTACCACAGCAACAGAAATCAACGGGGAAGCCTTGCAGTATCTCTGCAGAGATATTTTGAATTAATAACCAAATAGATGCAGCAGTTGGTATTTATTATACACAAAACACTTTAGTTTTTTATTGCATTCTAATAATGGAAACATAGGAGCTGATATGGAGAACATAGCAACTTTTAACCACATATTTTACAATCTTTATATACGCTCTAATATATATCTGGTTTTTATGATCTGATTAAATAAAGTATGTTTTAATACCTTCTTTGTGCACCACCAAATAGAATATTTTTCTGCCTTTGCTTGTATCAATTTTTAACTATCAGTGCTAGCATGTATTATAAAAATAGCATATATATTTTCAGTATATAACGGGCCCAAATAGATAGAATAATCAATGAAATTCCAGTATAGTTGGTCAACATTTTGTATACTTTTTGCTTTTAAGGACTAACCAACAGAAAAAAAGGCTACCCAAAGTGCAACAGTGACCTTTCCTGTGATGGGGAAAGCGTAACTCATTCTGCACATGACCAGCTATAGGTTTGCCCTGCACACCAATTTTTGAAAAACCTTATATAACAGTCTAGGTCAGAGGTTCTGAAATGCAGTCCTCAGGGACCCCAACGGTCCAGGCTTTCGGTATATCCATAGCTCAGCACAGTTGGTTACTGAGGTGCTAGTTAAGTCGCCTGTGGCCAAGCATGGATAAACTTAAAACCTGGACAGTAGGGGTGCCTTGAGGACCGCGTTTGAGAACTTCTGTTCTACCAAGAAGCAGGCATGTTAGTGGGGTCAGACTGAAAACAGTGGAAACAATGTTACTGCTTGGATGTGTATAGCAGTGAAAGTGTTAAAACATGGATTTTATAGTTATTACATTAATTTAGCATTGAATGTATGAATGAATTACAGTATTTTTTTATGTACTTTGGAAGTCTAAAAATTGTTTCCCTGACTCTTTATGTTAAGCTGAAATGCAAAGAAATGAACGATTCAGCGCATTAAAATGTTGAGAGCAGCATAGAGTATTTTCATTGGACAAGTGTGTGTATAAGTTATGACCAGGTTGCACGATATGGGAAGGAAATGAGAGCAAGGACATGCCACAGGTTTGGTAACCATTTAGGCAGTAACCATGACAATATGGTCATAATGTTGACAGTCAGCATGTAGATATTCACCATGTGGGCAGTGATTAAATGTCAACATGGTCAGAATTTTGTCAGTGTCGGTTTTAAAGTAAGTGTAACCATAATGCTAATGTCATCCTTCGAACATGTCTCCATTTGTAATGTCAGAATTGTAACCAGGTATTGCCCATGGTATCCCTTAATTATTAACTAACAGTACGGTATGTAGAAAATTATGTCCATAGCATAAGGGAAAATACCTTCATTGGGGGGGAAGGTTTAGAAAGACCTAATACATGTAGGTCAAATGGGGATAGTAGTAAAATAGGCTGTATTAAGTATGATGGGGGTGCTAAGGGAGGGAAGAGAATAACAGTCAGTAGGAGTAATTCTAGAAAGGCACTTGTAAATAAGGATAACATACCATTAAAACAAACGGGCATGGGTGATGCCAAGCTAAAATGTATGCTTGCGAACGCAAGAAGCCTATCGGGTGAAATGGGGGAATTGGAATGGCTTGTATCAAAAAAATCAATATGATGATATAGGTATTACAGAAACATGGTGGGACGACTCTCATGGCTGGATTGCAAATTTGGAGGGATATTCACTTTTCAGGAGGGATAGGGCTACCAAAAGGGGAGGAGGGGTATGTCTATTTAAAACCATCGCTAAAAGCAAACATAATGTTTTTTACAAGTGGACTGGAGATAACATGGAATTGCTATGGGTTGTGATCACAAGTGGGGGCATTGAAGCAAAAAAACTAGTCATTGGCACATGCTACAAACAACCGGATATTCGCGTACGTGACGAGATGCACCTCTTACAGCAAATTGAAAAAGCTGCGGGAATTGGGGACATCCTAGTGATAGGGGATTTCAATTATCCTGATATAAATTGGAATAACGATTCGTGTGTAAAAGCTAGGAGCAGCAGGTTTCTAAACACATTAAAGGATCAATACTTGTCTCAATTAGTCGAGGACCCTATCAGAGGTAATAATATTCTGGACCTAATTATTACCAATAATGTGGACATTATAGTTATACATTACAGTTGGGGAGACCTTGGGAAACAGTGACCACTATATGATCACATTCGACATCAGTTTCAAGAAACATAGCTATAAGGGATCAACCAAAACATTAAACTTTAGAATAGCTAACTTCAATATGCTGAGGAAGGCACTAAACGACTTTGACTGGTAAGTTTTGTTTCAGGGTAAGGACACTTCGGAAATGTGAGATGCTTTAAAAGGGTTGCTTGATAGCAATATTCACAAATTCATTCCCAATGGGCAGTAAACGCAGGAGTACTAAACACAAACCGATGTGGCTTAATAAGGAGGTCAAGGAGGCAATGGCTACTAAGAGGCGTGCTTTCAAAGAACTTGGCCTAGGAAATACTATTTGTACATGGATAGGTAAGTGGCTGGATAACAGGGTACAATGAGTAGTGGTCAATGGGATGTTCTCTAGCTGGGCACCAGTAGTCAGTGGAATACCACAAGGGTCTATACTTGGCCCGCTACTGTTCAATATATTTATTAATGATCTAGGAATGGGCCTAGGAAGCACAGTGTCCATCTTTGCAGATTATACTAAACTGTGTAAGGTAATTCATTCAGAAATCAGTGTGGAGTCTCTACAGAATGACTTACTTAAATTTGAAACCTGGGCGTCTAAATGGGGAATGAGGTTCAATATTGAAAAATGCAAAGTTATGAACTTTGGGATTAAAAACAAACTTGCATGCTACACACTTAATGGGGAAAATATACGGGTAGCAGTAGTGGAAAAAGATTTGGGGGTGCTCATAGATAATAGGCTTAATAACAGTGCACAATTTTAAAATGCAGCAAAGAAGGAAAGTAAAGTCCTTGCGTGCATAAAATGGGGTATTGAGACAAGGGACAAGGATGTAATCCTGCCTCTGTATAAATCATTGGTACGTCCACATCTGGAATATTGTGTTCAATTTTGGGCACCATATTATAAAAAGGATATCGGGGAGCTCGAAAGAGTTCAAAGGCAAGATACTAAACTGATTAAAGGGTTAGAGACACTGGAGTATGATGAAAGGCTTACTAGGTTAAATATGTATTCCCTTGAAAAGAGGAGACTAAAAGTAGACCTTATTAATATCTTCAAATATGTAAAGGGTCAATACAAAGAGTTAGCAGGGGATTTGTTTATTAATATAATTCTGTATAGGACACATGGGCACTCAGTAAGGCTAGAGGAGAGAGAATTCCGTACAAAATGTAGGAAAGGGTTCCTCACCGTAAGGGCAATAAGGATTTGGAACTCCCTGCCGGAGAAGATAATAATGGCGGACTCTGTAAATGTATTTAAAAACGGATTGGACAGTTTTCTAGCTGAAAAATGTATCCAAGGCTATAGCATTTAATGTATTGACATTATGTATATGGAAGTGGTTTGAAATATAGTTGTCAATAGGTACGAAACCATTATTTCGGCTGGTGCATTATATTGTGCACTGCTTAATACAGAATACAGGTTTAACCCGATGGGCATTAACTATGTCACTGTTATCATAACTAATGACATTTCTCTTACGTCCTAGAAGATGCTGGGGACTCCGTAAGGACCATGGGGTATAGACGGGCTCTGCAGGAGACATGGGCACTATAAAGAACTTTAAAATGGGTGTGCACTGGCTCCTCCCTCTATGCCCCTCCTCCAGACCTCAGTTAGATCCTGTGCCCAGAGGAGACTGGGTGCATTACAGGGGAGCTCTCCTGAGTTTCTCTGTAAAAAGAATTTTGTTAGGTTTTTTTATTTTCAGGGAGCACTGCTGGCAACAGGCTCCCTGCATCGTGGGACTGAGGGGGAGAGAAGCAGACCTACTTAAGTGATAGGCTCTGCTTCTTGGGCTACTGGACACCATTAGCTCCAGAGGGTCGGAACGCAGGTCTCACCCTCGCCGTTCGTCCCGGAGCCGTGCCGCCGTCCTCCTCACAGAGCCGGAAGATAGAAGCCGGGTGAGTAGAAGAAGAAAGAAGACTTCAAAGGCGGCAGAAGACTTCAGTTCTTCAGTGAGGTAACGCGCAGCTATTGCACACACACACACACACACACACACACACAACAGCGGGCACTGTAAGGGTGCAGGGCGCAGGGGGGGCGCCCTGGGCAGCAATTAATAGCTTCAAGGGACACTGGCAGATGTAAATATACTGCGGAGGCAGTATATTATTAACCCCCGCCAGTTTTTTGATTATTTGAGCGGGACCGAAGCCCGCCGCTGAGGGGGCGGGGCTTGATCCTCCAGCACTAACCAGCACCATTTTCTCCACAGCACATGCAGAGAAGCTGGCTCCTCGGACTCTCCCCTGCTGAACACGGTCACAGAGGGCAAAAAAGAGGGGGGGGGGGCACTTTTTATTGGCGGCGTAAGTGTATATTTATATAAAAGCTCTTTTTGTCTGGGAATTGGGTTTCCAGTGTCAGTTGGCGCTGGGTGTGTGCTGGCATACTCTCTCTCTGTCTCTCCAAAGGGCCTTATTGGTGAATTGTCTCCATATAGATATATCCCTGAGTATGTGGGGGTGTCGGTACACGTGTGTCAGCATGTCTGAAGCGGAAGGCTCATCTAAGGAGGAGGTGGAGCAGATGATTGTGGTGTCTCCGTCGGCAACGCCGACACATGATTGGATGGATATGCAGAATGTTTCAAATGCAAATGTGGCTTTATTACATAAGAGATTGGATAAAGCAGAGTCCAGGGATACAGCAGGGAGTCAATCCATGGCTTTGACTGTGTCACAGGGCCCTTCTGGGTCTCAGAAACGCCCACTGTCCCAAGTAGCAGACACTGATACCGACAGGGATTCTGACTCCAGTGTCGACTACGATGATGCGAGGTTACACCCAAGGGTGGCCAAAAGTATTCATTATATGATTATTGCAATAAAAGATGTTTTACATATCACAGATGACCCCTCTGTCCCAGTCACGAGGGTACACATGTTTAAGGAAAAGAATCCTGAGATAACTTTTCCCCCATCTCATGAGCTGAATGAGTTATTTGAAAAAGCTTGGGAGACTCCAGACAAGAAACTGCAGATTCCCAAGAGAATTCTTATGGCGTATCCTTTCCCGGCAAAGGACAGGGTACGGTGGGAATCCTCGCCCAGGGTGGACAAGGCTTTAACGCGCTTGTCCAAAAAGGTGGCGCTGCCGTCTCCAGACACGGCAGCCCTCAGGGATCCTGCTGATCGCAGGCAGGAAACTATAAAATATGATTATTACTGCGCTTATGTATGTACAGCTGCTTCAACAAATTAACGTAATTAAATGGGTCTAATATAGAAGCGCTTTATGTTTATATGCCGCTCATACCTGTAAGAAAAGGAATGGTTAGTTAAAATGTTTACAGCTCTTTTTAGAACTATGTTTGTGGAAGTTAAATGTATGGAGCAACGAGGATTCCAACCTCCACAAACATAGTTCTTAAAAGAGCTGTAAACATTTTAACTAACCATTCCTTTTCTTACAGGTATGCGTGGCATATAAGCAGGCAGGAAACTACCTTGAAGTCAATTTATACACATACGGGTGCCTTGCTCAGACCGGCAATAGCGTTGGCTTGGGTTTGTAGCGCTGTGGCGGCTTGGACGGATACCTTGTCAGCTGACATTGATACCCTAGATAGGGATACCATGTTATTGACCTTGGGTCACATTAAGGACGCAGTCCTATGTATGAGAGATGCTCAGAGAGACGTTGGCCCCTGCTGGGTTCGAGAGCCAACACCATGGCGATTTCTGCTAGGCAAGCCCTGTGGACCCGCCAATGGACGGGTGATGCCGACAGAGGCATATGGAGGTTTTGCCTTACAAAGGTGAGGACTTATTTGGGGAGGGTCTCATGGACCTGGTTTCCACAGCTACGGCAGGTAAATCTACACTTTTGCCTTATGTTTCCTCACAGCAAAAGAAAACGCCACAATATCAGATGCAGTCCTTTCGGTCGCATAAGTCCAGAAGAGGTCGGGGCTCTTCCTTCCTCGCCAGAGGTAAGGGTAGAGGGAAAAAACTGCCGGCTACGGCTAGTTCCCAGGAGCAGAAGTCCTCGCCGGCTTCTACTAAATCTACCGCATGACGCTGGGGCTCCGTGGAGGGTTCCGCTCCGGTGGGGGCACGTCTTCGACTCTTCAGCCACGTCTGGGCTCAATTAGAGGTGCATCCCTGGGCAATGGAAATTGTATCCCAGGGTTACAAGCTGGAATTCGAAGACGTGCCTCCTCACCGTTTTTTCAAATCGGCTTTACTAGCTTCTTCCCCAGAAAGGGAGATAGTTTTAGCGGCAATTCAAAAACTGTGTCAACAACAAGTGGTTGTCAAGGTTCCCCTAGTTCAACAGGGGAAGGGGTACTATTCAACCCTATTTGTGGTCCCGAAACCGGATGGCTCGGTCAGACCCATTCTAAATTTAAAATCCCTAAACCTGTACTTGAAAAAGTTCAAATTCAAGATGGAATCCCTCAGGGCGGTTATCTACAGCCTGGAAGGGGGGGATTTTATGGTCTCACTAGACATAAAGGATGCATACCTTCATGTCCCCATATATCCTCCTAATCAGGCGTACCTGAGGTTCGCTGTACAGGACTGTCATTACCAGTTTCAGACGTTGCCGTTTGGGCTTTCCACGGCCCCGAGGATTTTCACCAAGGTAATGGCGGAAATGATGGTGCTCCTGCGCAGGCAGGGAGTCACAATTATCCCATACTTGGACGATCTCCTGATAAAAGCGAGATCGAGAGAACAGTTGCTACAAAGCGTGTCGCTCTGCCTAGGAGTGCTGCAGCAACACGGCTGGATTGTCAATCTACCAAAGTCGCAGTTGGTTCCAACGACCCGGTTGACTTTCTTGGGCATGATTCTGGACACGGAACAAAGGGTTTTTCTCCTGCTGGAGAAAGCCCAGGAACTCCAGAACATGGTCAGAGACCTGTTGAAACCGAAAAGTGTGTCGGTACATCAATGCACTCGAGTACTGGGAAAAATGGTGGCGTCCTACGAGGCCATTCCCTTCGGCAGGTTTCATGCGAGGACTTTTCAGTGGGACCTTCTGGACAAGTGGTCCGGGTCCCATCTGCACATTCATCAAAAAATCAGCCTGTCCCCCAGGGCCAGGGTGTCTCTCCTCTGGTGGCTGCAGAGTGCTCACCTTCTAGAGGGTCGCAGGTTCGGCATTCAGGACTGGGTTCTGGTGACCACGGATGCGAGCCTCCGATGATGGGGAACAGTCACACAAGGAAGAAACTTCCAGGGACTATGGTCAAGTCAGGAGGCTTGTCTACACATCAACGTACTGGAATTGAGGGCCATATACAACGGCCTGCGTCAAGCGGAGACTCTTCTTCGCGACCTACCAGTTCTGATTCAGTCAGACAACGTCACAGCCGTGGCTCATGTAAACTGCCAAGGCGGAACAAGGAGCAGAGTGGCAATGGCGGAAGCCACCAGGATTCTTCGCTGGGCGGAAAATCATGTAAGCGCTTTGACAGCAGTCTTCATTCCGGGAGTAGACAACTAGGAAGCAGACTTCCTCAGCAGACACGATCTCCATCCAGGAGAGTGGGGACTTCATCAAGAAGTTTTTGCAGAGATAACAAGTCATTGGGGACTTCCTCAAATAGACATGATGGCGTCACGCCTCAACAAGAAGCTTTGGAGGTATTGTGCCAGGTCAAGGGACCCTCAGGCAGTAGCAGTGGACGCCCTGGTGACACCGTGGGTGTTTCAGTCGGTCTATGTGTTCCCTCCTCTTCCACTCATCTCAAAAATATTGAGAATCATAAGACGAAAGAGTGCAAACAATACTCATTGTTCCAGATTGGCCTCGCAAGGCCTGGTATTCAGATCTTCAGGAAATGCTCACAGAAGATCCGTGGCCTCTTCCTCTCAGAGAGGACCTGTTGCAACAGGGGCCCTGTCTGTTCCAAGACTTACCGCGGTTGCGTTTGACGGCATGGCGGTTTAACGCCGAATCCTAGCTGGTAAAGGCATTCCGGAAGAAGTCATCCCTACTCTGATCAGAGCTAGGAAGGAGGTGACAGCGAAGCATTATCACCGTATCTGGAGAAAGTATGTATCTTGGTGTGAAGCCAAGAATGCTCCTGCGGAAGATTTCCATCTGGGCCATTTTCTCCACTTTCTGCAGACAGGAGTGGATATGGGCCTATAATTAGGCTCCATTAAGGTACAGATTTCGGCCCTATCGATTTTCTTTCAGAACGAATTGGCTTCTCTCCCAGAAGTCCAGACTTTTGTAAAGGGAGTGCTGCACATCCAGCCTCCTTTTGTGCCTCCAGTGGCACCATGGGACCTTAACGTGGTGTTACAGTTCTTGAAATCTCACTGGTTTGAGCCTCTTCAAACGGTGGAATTAAAATTTCTCACTTGGAAGGTGGTCATGTTGTTGGCCTTGGCATCTGCAAGGCGGGTGTCTGAATTGGCGGCTTTGTCTCACAAAAACCCCTATCTGATTTTCCATGTGGATAGAGCAGAATTAAGGACTTGTCCTCAATTTATGCCTAAGGTGGTGTCATCGTTTTATATGAACCAACCTATTGTGGTGCCTTAAAAATTTATGTAGCCAGGACGGCTCGGGTTAGGAAAACAGAGGCTCTGTTTGTCCTGTATGCAGTCAACAAGGTTGGCGCTCCTGCTTCTAAGCAGACTATTGCTCGCTGGATCTGTAACACGATTCAGCAGGCTCATTCTACGGCTGGATTGCCGTTACCAAATTCGGTTAAGGCCCATTCCACTAGGAAGGTGGGCTCTTCTTGGGCGGCTGCCCGAGGCGTCTCGGCGTTACAGCTTTGCCGAGCGGCGACTTGGTCGGGGTCAAACACTTTTGCAAAGTTCTACAAGTTTGATACCCTGGCTGATGAGGACCTACTGTTTGCTCAATCGGTGCTGCAGAGTCATCCGCACTCTCCCGCCCGGTCTGGAGCTTTGGTATAATCCCCATGGTCCTTACGGAGTCCCCAGCATCCTCTAGGACGTAAGAGAAAATAAGATTTTAAACCTACCGGTAAATCTTTTTCTCCTAGTCGTAGAGGATGCTGGGCGCCCGTCCCAGTGCGGACAAATTTCTGCAAGACTTGTATATAGTTATTGCTTACATCAGGGTTATGTTACAGTTTGGATCAGTCTCGGGCTGATGCTGTTTTGTTTCATGCTGTTAACTGGTTCGTATATTCCATGTTATACGGTGTGGATGGTGTGGGCTGGTATGAATTTTGCCCTTAGGTTAACAAAATCCTTTCCTCGTACTGTCCGTCTCTTCTGGGCAAAGTTTCTCTAACTGAGGTCTGGAGGAGGGGCATAGAGGAAGGAGCCAGTGCACACCCATTCTAAAGTTCTTTATAGTGCCCATGTCTCCTGCGGAGCCCGTCTATACCCCATGGTCCTTACGGAGTCCCCAGCATCCTCTACGGACTAGGAGAAAAAGATTTACTGGTAGGTTTACAATCTTATTTTTCACTGCATAGTGATGCCGCAAACTTAGATGCCCATACATACGGTAATCACGCTGCTCACCCCAGCAAGTGAGAGGCCTGCTTCATCATGCTGTACTATACACTCGCTTGTGCATGCCCAATGTTGATCTGGCCATTTGGTCTTCAAGGTAAACAGCATGATTTGGCACTGCTATCATGGTTGGACAGTACTGTAGATGACTGAACCATGCGTCCTGACCAATATCTAATTGCTACCCATCAAATACAGATCAGGATCCATGGTCTTTTTGCCTGAAGAGATCATCAATGTCATAAACTGTGTAGGCACATGTTTTTTTTTTTTAGTAGTGGAAGGTACAAATAACTGAACTAGGTGGCAGAAAACATGCTTTAGACCTAGAAGCATGCGCTGTTATTGCAGAAATACAGTATAAAATGGGGAGTATGTGGGTAAGAGCCTCTCCGACCACATGAAAATCCAAATTGCGCATCTTGTGTCTACTCTCCCAGGGATTTCCCTCACCTACAGTATAGTACCCTATTCCGTGGAGGATATTCTAGGCGAACACAAGTATTACATTTTAGGACAGTCAGCTGCAAATGTGTTCTGGGAATACATACGTATTACAGCGGGATCCCGGCCACCAGTATTGCCTGCAGCGTGGCGAGCACTAGAATACCCCTTGCGGGCTCGCTGCGCTCACCATGCTGCAGGCACGGTGGCTTGCTGCGCTCGCCACAGGTTATCTCCCTCTATGGGTGTCGTGGACACCAATAGAGGAAAAAAAGCCTGTGGTGCTGGGATTCGGCGGCGGTATTTCACCATCTGTCGGGATTCCGGCGTCTGCATTGTGACCGCCGGGATCCTGACAGACGGTCTAGTGATTGCCTCCCGTATTCTGAATAGAGTACTGTATATTGTCAATTGTACCACTGTTTTGAATGACTGAAGTTGTTTCATGTTTGATACACTAAGTTTTCATGGGCGTTTATTAATGTGTGATCTTTTTATTAATTGTATAAAAAAAAACTATGCTATAAATATACAATTTGTCATCATCTGTTAATGCTTTGTTGTTCTTGCACCCATTAGATAGCGATGAAGATGAGGATGATGATGAAGACTTTGAGGATGACGACGAATGGGATGATTGATCTACACATTATATAAATATATAATATATTTTTTTTTAAGGTTAATGAATACTAAACACTACTTTCTGTCTGAGATCTGTAAAATTATCATGTAAATGGTCTACCAATTTGCTGTATATTTTTGTTGCCTTTTGCTTTTTATTTTTATGTTTAATCTGTGCAATACCTCATTAGAAATGCAAAGGTTTGTCATAAGACTGCACACATCTTCCTCCCTTTATCTGTGTGCACATTCACTTTACATAGCTAATTACATTAGTGAATAAGTAACATCATCTGACAAACTGTAAGGGAGATTAAGTGAGGCAACGACAGAAAACCTTTAATGTAATTGTTATAATGAAAAAAAGAAACACTATTTTCTTACCCTGATTTTTCTGTATCTAAATTTCTTAATGAGAGCTAGTATAGCACTACATTATTTTTTAACTGATCCTGATCTTTGCTAATTAAGCCCCTCCATTTTGAATGCAAAGCTACTTGTATGTTAATTATGTATTTCTTTTGTTGCACGTTTTTTACACTACAAAAAAAATCAGTTTATAATTCTGCAGTCACTACAAATAATGCATCTCCTTTCTGAACACATGAAATGCCATATGCTATTTTACAACACTGTTATTGGACTGTTTACATTAGACAGTTTATTCCTCAATACCTTTGAAATATGAAAGTAAATAAAAATACAGAACACTAAGTAACAGCCTTTGAGAATGTAACTTCAGTGGCTAGTAGGCATGACTTGCATTGTAGTGCTGTGTAATGCAACTGAACCAGGCAGCCCCCTTACTGCAGTAACTAGCAGAGGAAAATATTATAGCGTCTGATAAAGCCAGAACACACCTCTAACCATATCTAGGGTGGAGAAAAGGCCTGTTTTGCACTTTCATGTTATCTTGAGCTGCTTGGTGCTTGCTTCTCTGCTGTTGGGTTACGTTCCTGAAAGCGTGCAAGCGCCAAAATACATTCAGTGCCGTTTATTGTGCTGCATCTGGTGTATCAAATACAGAACACTAAAACACAATCATACAGAAACTATTGAATGGGATATGAATATTAGTCTACATGGTAAAATAAACTAATATGTAATGAACCTGCCTCTAGCTATGTTCTATTATCTAATGTATAGTTTTGGGAGCAGAAGTTGGAATGAATAACCAATAAAGAGTATAGTTCAGACATTTTGTATACATAACTGACCTTTGCTTGTATTGTTCACATGGTCTTTATATAGGAGATTTAGAAATGGTGTTATATACTGCATATGCAATCCCTGACACTGGTACATGTGTGCAGAACATCAGAGATATTGTATATGTACAAGCTGGTCTGCAAGAATAAAACGGTTTTTGTTGCTTTGCTTTTAGGTCAGCTTCTATTGTAAATGTTACTGGCTGTTTATAACTAATATAAGGTTAAGCCTGACAGGCTGGTCCTGTGTAATTTTATATTGAAATCCTACTAAATATTGCACACTCAAATAATCATGCAATTAAAGTGATCATGTAAACTTTATAGTGTACTTTATGCATAATTAGCAACATGTTTATTCATCCTGAGCTTATGTGAGCGAAAAGAACTGATGTTCAGCGTGGAAATGTGATAAAATGGAAATGCATCAGTCTGTCTCTCTTTATTCTACCATTACACGTGGGGAGAAAATAATAACTTGTTGCATTTTGGCAGCAACAGGATTTGATGGGAAGTTGCATGATGGCTAAAGAATGATTTCAATGTCCCTATTCCTGTTTGTGAGCATTTTGTGCATCCAATCTGCAGAGATTTATGTATTAAGGGGCCCACACATCAATTGGTGAATCCTCATGGCCGATCTGTTTCGCTGATGGACGATTCTCAGATGATCAGCAAAATACATTGCCCATCTCTCCTATTCCGATCATTTTTAGGTAGGACTCTGCAAGTCTTTTAACATGTGTTTTACTATTATTATTATTCTTGCTGTGCCTTTTGCACCATGTAGAAAGCAAATAACCCAGGTTCTGCTGGTAGGAAGCTCTCCTAGGCAGCACAGCACTGAGTAAAGGTGTGATTTATTGGGGAAGCCTGTTCAGGAACAGAATAGCATGCTGTATATGTTTCTTCCCAGAAGGATAGTTTTTTTGTTTTCAAAAAATATTTGGTAGAAGACCAACTTAAAAATCACACATTACATAACTAACCTTGAGGTACATTTATTTGGTGCTGTAGTTACATTTGCTTTACCTTTCAGCTGAAGGAATGCAGTGTTGCCTTATTTTTTCCCACAATTATATTATTAGGGGCTTATCCCGGGTGGTATTCAGTATACCGGCACCGGAATCCCGACAACCGGCATACCAACACATTTCTCTATCGTCCTAGTGGATGCTGGGGTTCCTGAAAGGACCATGGGGAATAGCGGCTCCGCAGGAGACAGGGCACAAAAAGTAAAGCTTTTTCAGATCAGGTGGTGTGCACTGGCTCCTCCCCCTATGACCCTCCTCCAGACTCCAGTTAGATTTTTGTGCCCGGCCGAGAAGGGTGCAATCTAGGTGGCTCTCCTAAAGAGCTGCTTAGAAAAAGTTTAGCTAGGTTTTTTATTTTACAGTGATTCCTGCTGGCAACAGGATCACTGCAGCGAGGGACTGAGGGGAGAAGGAGTCAACTCACCTGCGTGCAGGATGGATTGGCTTCTTGGCTACTGGACATCAAGCTCCAGAGGGACGATCACAGGTACAGCCTGGATGGTCACCGGAGCCGCGCCGCCGGCCCCCTTGCAGATGCTGAAGTCAGAAGAGGTCCAGAATCGGCGGCTGAAGACTCCTGCAGTCTTCTAAAGGTAGCGCACAGCACTGCAGCTGTGCGCCATTTTCCTCTCAGCACACTTCACACGGCAGTCACTGAGGGTGCAGGGCGCTGGGAGGGGGGCGCCCTGGGAGGCAAATGAATACCTATAAAGGCTAAAAATACCTCACATATAGCCCCTAGAGGCTATATGGAGATATTTAACCCCTGCCTGATTTTTCTAAATAGCGGGAGACGAGCCCGCCAGAAAAGGGGCGGGGCCTATCTCCTCAGCACACGGCGCCATTTCCTCTCACAGCTCCGCTGGTCAGGACGGCTCCCAAGTCTCTCCCCTGCACTGCACTACAGAAACAGGGTAAAACAGAGAGGGGGGGGGCAAAATTTATGGCGATATTTTGATATAACAAAGCAGCTATAAGGGAGCACTTATTATAAGGCTATCCCTGATATATATATATAGCGCTTTTGGTGTGTGCTGGCAAACTCTCCCTCTGTCTCCCCAAAGGGCTAGTGGGTCCTGTCTTCGTTAGGAGCATTCCCTGTGTGTCTGCTGGGTGTCGGTACGTGTGTGTCGACATGTATGAGGACGATATTGGTGTGGAGGCGGAGCAATTGCCAAATATGAGGATGTCACCCCCTAGGGAGTCGACACCAGAATGGATGCCTTTATTTATGGAACTACGGGATAGTGTCAACACGCTAAAGCAGTCGTTTGACGACATGAGGCGGCCGGACAATCAATTAGTGCCTGTCCAGGCGACTCAAACACCGTCAGGGGCTGTGAAACGCCCTTTGCCTCAGTCGGTCGACACAGACCCAGACGCAGGCACTGACTCCAGTGGTGACGGTGACGATTCAACCGTATTTTCCAGTAGGGCCACACGTTATATGATTTTGGCAATGAAGGAGGCGTTACATTTAGCTGATACTACAGGTACCACTAAACAGGGTATTATGTGGGGTATGAAAAAACTACCTATAGTTTTTCCTGAATCAGAAGAATTAAATGACGTGTGTAATGAAGCGTGGGTTGCCCCTGATAAAAAGCTGATAATTTCAAAGAAATTATTGGCATTATACCCTTTCCCGCCAGAGGTTAGGGAGCGCTGGGAAACACCTCCTAGGGTGGACAAGGCGCTAACACGCTTATCTAAACAAGTGGCGTTACCCTCTCCTGAGACGGCCGCACTTAAAGATCCATCAGATAGGAGGATGGAAAATATCCAAAAAAGTATATACACACATGCAGGTGTTATACTACGACCAGCTGTAGCGACTGCCTGGATGGGCAGTGCTGGGGTAGTTTGGTCAGAGTCCCTGATTGAAAATATTGATACCCTGGACAGGGACAATATTTTACTGTCGTTAGAACAAATAAAGGATGCATTTCTTTATATGCGTGATGCACAGAGGGATATCTGCACACTGGCATCACGGGTAAGTGCTATGTCCATTTCGGCCAGAAGAGCTTTATGGACGCGACAGTGGACAGGCGATGCGGATTCAAAACGGCATATGGAAGTTTTGCCGTATAAAGGGGAGGAGTTATTTGGAGTCGGTCTATCAGATTTGGTGGCCACGGCTACAGCCGGGAAATCCACCTTTCTACCTCAAGTCACTCCCCAACAGAAAAAGGCACCGACTTTTCAACCGCAGCCCTTTCGTTCCTTTAAAAATAAGAGAGCAAAGGGCTATTCATATCTGCCACGAGGCAGAGGTCGAGGGAAGAGACAGCAACACGCAGCTCCTTCCCAGGAACAGAAGCCCTCCCCGGCTTCTACAAAAGCCTCAGCATGACGCTGGGGCTTCTCAAGCGGACTCGGGGACGGTGGGCGGTCGTCTCAAAAATTACAGCGCGCAGTGGGCTCACTCGCAGGTAGATCCCTGGATCCTGCAGATAATATCTCAAGGGTACAGGTTGGAATTAGAGACAGATCCACCTCGCCGTTTCCTGAAGTCTGCTTTACCAACGTCCCTCTCCGAAAGGGAGACGGTTTTGGAAGCCATTCACAAGCTGTACTCTCAGCAGGTGATAGTCAAGGTACCTCTTCTACAACAAGGGAAGGGGTATTATTCCACTCTTTTTGTGGTACCGAAGCCGGATGGCTCGGTAAGGCCTATTCTAAATCTGAAGTCCTTGAACCTGTACATAAAGAAGTTCAAGTTCAAGATGGAGTCACTCAGAGCAGTGATAGCGAACCTGGAAGAGGGGGACTTTATGGTATCCTTGGACATCAAGGATGCGTATCTCCACGTTCCAATTTACCCCTCACACCAGGGGTACCTCAGGTTCGTTGTACAAAACTGTCACTATCAGTTTCAGACGCTGCCGTTCGGATTGTCCACGGCACCTCGGATCTTTACAAAGGTAATGGCCGAGATGATGATTCTTCTTCGAAGAAAAGGCATATTAATTATCCCATACTTGGACGATCTCCTAATAAGGGCGAGGTCCAGAGAACAGCTAGAGATGGGATTAGCACTGTCTCAAGAAGTGCTAAAACAGCACGGGTGGATTCTGAATATTCCAAAATCCCAGTTAATGCCGACAACTCGTCTGCTGTTCCTAGGGATGATTCTGGACACGGTTCAGAAAAAGGTTTTTCTCCCGGAGGAAAAAGCCAAGGAGTTATCCGAGCTTGTCAGGAACCTCCTAAAACCAGGAAAGGTGTCTGTACATCAATGCACAAGAGTCCTGGGAAAAATGGTGGCTTCTTACGAAGCAATTCCATTCGGCAGATTCCACGCAAGAATTTTCCAAAGGGATCTGTTGGACAAATGGTCAGGGTCGCATCTTCAGATGCACCTACGGATAACCCTGTCTCCAAGGACAAGGGTGTCTCTTCTGTGGTGGTTGCAGAGTCCTCATCTATTGGAGGGCCGCAGATTCGGCATACAGGATTGGATCCTGGTGACCACGGACGCCAGCCTGAGAGGCTGGGGAGCAGTCACACAAGGAAGAAACTTCCAGGGAGTATGGACGAGCCTGGAAACGTCTCTTCACATAAACATTCTGGAACTAAGAGCAATATACAATGCTCTAAGCCAGGCAGAACCTCTGCTTCAGGGAAAACCGGTGTTGATCCAGTCGGACAACATCACGGCAGTCGCCCATGTGAACAGACAGGGCGGCACAAGAAGCAGGAGTGCAATGGCAGAAGCTGCAAGGATTCTTCGCTGGGCAGAGAATCATGTGTTAGCACTGTCAGCAGTGTTCATCCCGGGAGTGGACAACTGGGAAGCAGACTTCCTCAGCAGACACGATCTTCACCCAGGAGAGTGGGGACTTCATCCAGAAGTCTTCCACATGCTGGTAACCCGTTGGGAAAGACCAATGGTGGACATGATGGCGTCTCGCCTCAACAAAAAACTGGACAGGTATTGCGCCAGGTCAAGAGATCCGCAGGCAATAGCTGTGGACGCGCTGGTAACGCCTTGGGTGTACCAGTCGGTGTATGTGTTTCCTCCTCTGCCTCTCATACCAAAAGTATTGAGAATTATACGGCAAAGAGGCGTAAGAACGATACTAGTGGTTCCGGATTGGCCAAGAAGGACTTGGTACCCGGAACTTCAAGAGATGATCACGGAAGATCCGTGGCCTCTACCTCTAAGGAGGGACTTGCTTCAGCAGGGTCCCTGTCTGTTTCAAGACTTACCGCGGCTGCGTTTGACGGCATGGCGGTTGAACGCCGGATCCTAAAGGAAAAAGGCATGCCGGAAGAAGTCATTCCTACTTTGATTAAAGCAAGGAAGGAAGTAACCGTGCAACATTATCACCGAATTTGGCGAAAATATGTTGCGTGGTGCGAAGATCGGAGTGCTCCGACGGAGGAATTTCAACTGGGTCGATTCCTACATTTCCTGCAATCAGGATTGTCTATGGGTCTCAAATTGGGATCTATTAAGGTTCAAATTTCGGCCCTGTCGATTTTCTTTCAAAAAGAATTGGCTTCAGTCCCTGAAGTCCAGACCTTTGTTAAGGGAGTGCTGCATATACAGCCTCCTGTGGTGCCTCCAGTGGCACCGTGGGATCTCAATGTGGTTTTGGACTTTCTAAAATCTCATTGGTTTGAACCACTAAATAAGGTGGATTTGAAATATCTCACTTGGAAAGTGACCATGCTTCTAGCCCTGGCTTCTGCCAGGAGAGTATCAGAATTGGCAGCTTTATCTTACAAAAGCCCATATCTGATTTTCCATTCGGACAGGGCAGAACTGCGGACTCGTCCGCATTTTCTCCCTAAGGTGGTGTCAGCATTTCATCTGAACCAGCCTATTGTAGTGCCTGCGGCTACAAGTGACTTGGAGGACTCCAGGTTACTGGACGTTGTCAGAGCATTAAAAATATATATTGCAAGGACAGCTGGAGTCAGAAAATCTGACTCGTTGTTTATATTGTATGCACCCAACAAGATGGGTGCTCCTGCGTCTAAGCAGACGATTGCTCGTTGGATCTGTAGCACAATCCAACTTGCACATTCTGTGGCAGGCCTGCCACAGCCTAAATCTGTAAAGGCCCACTCCACAAGGAAGGTGGGCTCATCTTGGGCGGCTGCCCGAGGGGTCTCGGCATTACAACTTTGCCGAGCAGCTGCGTGGTCAGGGGAGAACACGTTTGTAAAATTTTACAAATTTGATACTCTGGCTAAGGAGGACCTGGAGTTCTCTCATTCGGTGCTGCAGAGTCATCCGCACTCTCCCGCCCGTTTGGGAGCTTTGGTATAATCCCCATGGTCCTTTCAGGAACCCCAGCATCCACTAGGACGATAGAGAAAATAAGATTTTACTTACCGATAAATCTATTTCTCGGAGTCCGTAGTGGATGCTGGGCGCCCATCCCAAGTGCGGATTATCTGCATAAATTGTACATAGTTATTGTTAACTAATTCGGGTTATTGTTGAAGGAAGCCATCTTTCAGAGGCTCCGCTGTTATCATACTGTTAACTGGGTTTAGATCACAGGTTGTACGGTGTGATTGGTGTGGCTGGTATGAGTCTTACCCGGGATTCAAAATCCTCCCTTATTGTGTACGCTCGTCCGGGCACAGTACCTAACTGGAGTCTGGAGGAGGGTCATAGGGGGAGGAGCCAGTGCACACCACCTGATCTGAAAAAGCTTTACTTTTTGTGCCCTGTCTCCTGCGGAGCCGCTATTCCCCATGGTCCTTTCAGGAACCCCAGCATCCACTACGGACTCCGAGAAATAGATTTATCGGTAAGTAAAATCTTATTTTTCTCTCTCTTGGGGGTCCACGACCCTCTGGAGGGAGAATAGATAGCGGGGCGAGCCCGCAAGGGGATCATTTGCGCTTGCACCGCTATCGGGTTCAACTCGTACTACACCCCTTATCCCATATGTGTGTTTTTGAGGTAGTACACATTTCCTTTCATTTCAGTAAATCGTTAGTGAAATACTACTGGCTTGTATTTTGCCTTTATTTTTGTTGAAATACTAAGTATTCCTGAAAAGGGGTTTCTGTATAATCTGTGAAAGATTTCCAGTTAGATTACTGATGGAGCACTGCTGTGTATGATCACAGTTACTGGATCTTATCTGATCAGATCCTAAAGCATTGTCATTCTTAAAATACTTTTATGCCAGGAAGTAAGGCTCAGTATACACTGTGCAGTTGAGATAAACACTCCGATCTTCTGAGCAATTATCCAATCAGTATGTGCCCGACACGTGGAGCGATTTTTCGCTTGGTGTGTAAGTTCTTCAATGGATCAGGAGGTGAGGCATCTTCAATTTTAACAATATAAATGGTGAATAAATTCACCAATGTTATCAATTTATTAAAAAAAGCATTGCTATATTAATAATTACATAAAATCTGGAAATGCATTAGCTCATTGTTGCCTTTTAGCTAACATTCCTGCATACACAGCTATACAATTACTGGGCCACTTAACTGTACCTAACTTAGGGTACAGTTAAGTTTGTTAGCAATTGGGTAAAACCATGTTGCACTGCAGATGGGGCAGAGAGCGTTCGATTTGGGTGGGTTGTGTTAAAACTAACAACTAAATTGCAGTGTACAAATTAAGCAGAAAGTATTTACCCTGCACAGAAACAATATAACCCACCCAAATCTAACTCTCTCTGCACATGTTATATCTGCTCCACCTTCAGTGCAACATGGTTTTGCCCAATTGCTAACTTTTTTGGTTTACTAATAAACCTGAATAACCCCCTTATCCTTAAGGAGTTCTACAATCCTATGATGAGTACTAAGCAATGTGCCCCTCTGGTTTTGGATGTATACTGGATTCAAAGGTGCTTAATTCTCTTTACAAAGCCAAGAAAAGTGTCAATGATTTCATCCAGTAATCTTCAGTCTTGGAATGTTAACTGTATTTTCTGTGCCTAGTAGGAATACAGTGCTTAAGGAAAGCATACAGAAAAGCCAGTCTCTTCGTAAATTAGGAAGATCAGAAGAGGTCCTCCAAAGTCGATTTTTGTATTGCGATATTAAAAGAATTGTAAGTGGCAGGTTAAGTAGATGTCTTCTATATATAGAAAGGCACAGAGCGAAACCATTTAAATTTCAAAATAGTTATCTAATCTCTAGTAAATTCTTAGGATAGTGTTCCAGTGTTATGTTACTGAATAAAATTGGTAAGATCAGCAGTCTTACTGAGAATACTATTCTTACTCTGTGCAGAACGTTGTTGTGATAACCATCTTCATAAAATGGTATGCAGGTAATTGACATGGACATAATGTCGACACTCGATTTTAGTCTTAGACTAAGGGGGAGTCCAATTAGCCCCGGTAAGCCAGCGCGTGCCACAGCTTATCAGGGATTTTGTTACACTTGCCTCCAGGCGAAGCAGAATCCCCGGAAACAGCGAAAACGGGGCTATTTCACCCGAAAACACACAGGTTTCACTGAACCTGTGTGTTATCAGAACAGGTTTTTTGTTTTTTTGTTTTTTTTAGGCCAAGCCATTTTGGATAATTTTTTAAAAAATAAAAAAATCTGTGAAACATCCGAAAAAAGTCAGAAAAACATCAGTTTTCGGACCCGATGTTTTACCGGGGCTAATTGGATGTCCCCCTAAAACTAAATGGGAAATCCCGCTGTTGACAATCACAATGCAAATATTCTGGTGACGTTGACATTCTCAAAACAGCACAAATCGGAACAAGTGTGTTTCTAATTATAACGGGGAATAGAACTGTTGTAAATTATTTTTTAAACTGCAGTCTGTGATATTTACTATATTTATACCCAAGTTACAATCACTGGTTATGAGTAAAGTATTCGTGTTTGTGCTCTTTATATCAGAGGCCCAACAGCCTAGTGGTATCACTTATACCCCTTTCACTCTGACAAATATTTCCCGGGTTATTGCAGATGAACGCGCATCAACCTGGGAATTTGCTCAGTGTGAAAGGGTCCTGGGTTGAAGCCGGAATTGACCCAGGATGCCCTCAGCGTGAACGGGTATGCCGGGTCAAGGGGACCCGTTCTCTGCATAGGAGGAGGCGGTGCTTGGAGATGATTATCTCCAAACACAGCCTCCGGTAGCGTCAGTGGTGACATCACCAACCCGGCAAGTCTGAAGGGGGTCTCAAGCCGGGTCACACTTGGGAAGTACCCGTGTACACATTCCTGGGTACGACCCGGCAATTGTAAGTCTGACTGGTATTACTGACCAGGTAGTGGTTTGGAGCCAGCATTGGATTTTTAGGGGTCTATTCATGAAGCAGTGAAAAGTGTGAAGAAGTGAGCCTGTGGAGAAGTTGCCCACGGCAACCAATCGGCATTGAAGTAACATTTATAATTTGCATACTGTACAATTGTACGGAGCAGGTGATTGGTTGCCATGGGCAACTTCTCCACAGGCTCACTTCTTCACACTTTTCACTGCTTCATGAATAGACCCCTTAGAGTCATAGGGAAAAGACAAAGGGCAGATTCAGTTTGAAGCAGGACTTACATGATACTAGGCACCTATCCCACAACTTTTGGCATATGAAATGAGATGTGCCTTAATTGGGTAGCATGCATTGGTCAAACAGCTTGGAGTGCTCTGTGAAAGCTGCCCATTGCTTTTTATCAGTTGCTTGGTAAGTGTATTGTTACTTTGGCTGTCTTTGGCCTAGGCTTGCTTGTTTAGCATTTTTGTACTGCCCATGTGCACAAGAAAAAGACATACTTGCAGGTCCATATGAAGATTGGTATGCATCTAACCTGCTTCAAGAGGTGGAAGCGTAAAGGGAAGAAGTGGGTACATTTAGCAGTATACAGTAAAGGTATCTTGAACAAATGCATTGAATATATACGGCTGCCTGGAGCCATAGTTATCTGGCTGACTGGGCCAGTGATTTAAGCTGCTGATGGTGATACCAGCACTCATTGTCTCAACTGGCAAAGTCAGTGAGAGGGGTTGTGGTGGCTACAGAGTACCTGGCAGTAGTAGGGAGTCCTAGCAGCAGCAGAGTCCAAACCTCTGGTGGAACCTATGTTCTGATAGCAGCAATTGTGGTGGGAACAAACAGCAACAGGATATGACAAGCCTTGCTGGCACACTTTAACTGGGAAACCCACGTTGAGTCCCCCTGTGTCACACTGGCTGTGGCTGCATTGCTTAGAATTGCAAGTTGGAGCATACACTTGCATCCAGGACCTGCTAAGAGCTAAGGGCATGAGGAACAATACAGCAGTCCACCACTTAGTGGCAGTGTTTTTTTTTTTTTTCCCATGAAAACTGATCCTAACTGAAAAGGCACTAAATGGATTTCCCATGAGAAATAATTGAAATAAAGTTAATTTATTCCCAAGCTCCCAGAAACTGTATCAAAAGTAAAGGATATGGTCTGCTCACATTATTCCTAAATGCTTACTCTTCATCTCCACGTTCCATACCGGTCTGAATTCCTTTCTGCCGTTCCCATGCCATAAATGGTCTCTGGCTGCTTTTCTGGAAGTCTCTGAAAACAGTAGAGGGAAGAGGTAGATAAGTCACAGCAGGATGATCATTTTACCCAAATCTACCCTACCAATCCAGGAGATCTACTGAGTATCCCTTGTGTGGAAATCCTTTTTAACTGTAACCGTTAAAGTGAAGAAATTACAGTGAACAGTTGGTCATATTAAGAAAATATGTAAGTACATCATTTCTGGGGTTGCCACGTGTAGTGTTAGCCTGGAATTTTTGTTGCTTGTCTAAAGGATTATTTAGAGCCAGTATTTCTCCCTCCTCTGTGTTAATTTCCTACAAGACCGTGGGTAATGGGATTTGAGGCCTAGTAGTTGGCATTCTAGGCCACCTTTGTTTTCTACAGCCAGCTTTGACGCCAGAGATGTCTAGATGGGTATGGGACTCGGGGTCGACAGTGTCTAAGTTGACACACATTAGGTTGACACGGCCATTAGGTCGACATGGAAAAGATCAACATGAGTTTTTAATGGGGGTTTTTTGTGTAGTTTTCTTCGTAAACTGATGGGGAACCCCAATTAGTGCACCGCGTCCGCTCGCCATGCTTTGTTCAAGGTGCTTTGCTCGGCTACCACTACGCTCGACACAGGTTACCATTCCAATGGTAGTCCGCGTGGATCGTAAAGTATGAAAAAGTTAAACAAATGAAAAACTCATGTCGACCTACTCACTGTCGACCTAGAGCCTGGATACTGTCTAGATTGGGGCCATTATTACAGTAGATAACCGTATAATACAGTAGTTTTTCTTTGTTGAAAAAACCTCACATTTTCTGATTTTTCCACATTCGAAAATTGTGGAAAAACGACTTTTGAACTGAGTGCTCTACAACTATGGGCCTGACTCAAACCCAGTGGTGTGCGTACAGCTCCAATAATGAGAGGACTGCACATGCCCCCTGAGCCTGATTGACAGGCTGTGGCCTTTTGGGGCAGGGAGGGTGTGGCATTGGGCAGCCTTCCTAAAACCGGGTGTGTTGCCCCTATTTTCTGTAAGTGTCGAAGCCAGTGTCTGCGTCTTCCAACGCCTCACGGCTGTGAGACAGCCATTCTGAGTAACCAAATTTTGTCCTGATTGGGATGGATTAAAGCAAATAAAAATTTTAGTTTTATATACTTTAAGTGGTAAGAAAGACAGCAGTGGCATGAATACATCGAGTTTCTGGGATGGGCCTTTTTTTTGTGTGCATGGGTGCATTGTTATACCCAAACAGAAACAGTCTTCTACAGCACCAGAACATGTATCTACTGAGCCCAGCAATGCTGTTTACCCTTTGTGCTAAGGCCGAACCATGAAAAAGATTTTAATATCATTATACTTCCTCCACAAAACTTAGTTGTCAGTACAGCAGGCAGCGCATTCCTGTCATAAGCCAAACCTTGATTTGTTGTTAAACTGGGAGGTAGTGAAGTATGGTTGATCACTCCAAAGAATGTTTTTCCACTACTGTAGAAAACAATGGCACTGTGTTTTACACTACCCTGGCCACTTTGGTATTTTAGATAGTGATCTGAGGTTTTTGAGTACCTAGAACCCCCTCAATGGCCCTTTTTTTTTTTTTTTTTAAAGATACAGCACAAACCCTCAACTGTGACCGCGGAGTTGCTGCTACAGAGAGCTCTGATCAGCAAAGCTATCTGCATAGAGAATTCTTGGGGGGTGTCAGTCTGCTCTCGACCCCAGGTATACTGTATGTAAACGTGTGTGCAGAGATATATATATATATATATATATATATATATCTATCTCTATTGACCAATCAATGATGGCAGCAATCAATGCATCAAGAAATTAAAACAGCAGCAAGTGATGTAGCCAACGTTTCAGTGTTCGATGTCACATTTTTGTCAGGGCTGCCGTTTTTTGGGGGTTTTTTATGCATCGAGTGCCTTCAGAATTGGAGTGTATATATATGTATATATATAATACACAATATCCTTATCTTGCGCCAGGACAAGAGCGACAAGATCTCTGTTTTAAATGACCACAGAAGTGAAATATATGCACATTTCTCATTTCTTGTATAGCAGGTTGTACAAGTGTAGTTATAAATGTGTAGTTTTATGAAACTACACATCCCAGCATGCCCTGCAATAGTTTTAGCATTCCCTAATAGCAAAACTGTGGCAAGGCATGTTGGGACGTGTAGTTTCACAAAAGATGAAGATCCACAGGTTGCCAAGGCCTGCTGTCTAGTGTAGCGCTAAAGTCGATTGAGAGGTTAAACTAAATGTGTAACATAATATTTTCTATTCTATGTATAGCTTCTGAGTCTTGTACTGTCTGAGATTAAGTGGTAGCAGCAGACATACCTCCCAAGAATACATGATATCTTGTTAACTTGGATTGTTTCCAGGGTACAAAAGGATCAGCCTGAAATGTTCGTAAATCCAACATGCTGCTGCTCATGTGGCAACAATATAAACATGTTTACATTAGGATAAAAAAATACTATCTAGACTGTTTGAATAGATGATCTTGTACAAATACATGACAAAAATCATGTAGAATGAAAGTATAATTTCTTCCCCAGGTCAGACTTTTGTTTGCTTAAGAGCATCTCAGTTTGTCATTATATTCTATGGTGTTTGCAGTATATACAAATATAATACTAAATGCAAATGCTGTGACAGACGTGGCTAATAATGACATAGCGGGCAAATCAGGATTTTAGTAGATACTATTTTGCAATGTGATATAACATAAGTAAATCTTATTTGTTAATGATAATTTCTGCAGCGGGGTACACTGTGTTCCACAGGGAATACATTGGGGTGTAGAGATGGATCTTGACCCAGAGGCACCAACAGGCTAAAGCTTTAGACTGTCCCAGGATGCATTGCGGGGCCTCCTCTATAACTCCAGGCACTGTGAGCTCAGTTTTAGAGTTGGTGCCTGCATGAAGCAGGTCATTGAAAAAGCTTTTAAGAAGACTTCAAGGGCTGCAGCACTTCATATGTCATACTGTGCTGCAGCTCCATAACCTCCCCAGCGGCATTGCATACTCCCACTGGCTCTGTTCCTAGGTACTTGCGGCAGAGACGCTCCGGTTCCTAGTCACACCACCGCAGATGATCGCGTGGCTGCTACTGAGGGAGGAGGTAAGAGGGTCCCCCAGGCGGGACCTGCCATTAAATCATGTTCTGGCCGCGGGTTTAAGGAGACAAACCGTGATGCTGGCGTGGACACTGTGTCAGAGCAGGACCCCACTATCCACTTTAATAAAGCTACATAGTACTCGGTGGTGAGGACCAGCATAGGGGAAAAGGCGCTTGACCGGTAGCCCCTCCCCCAGCTCCTAGCGCCATCTATTGCTGGTGTTCCAGTCCTGGAGCTTCTTCTCACCCTCCCTCACTCCCAGACTGAAACGCTGGGCGCCATCTTCTCACAGTAGCTGTGACTGGTCTCCGGGACTGCAGGGCAAGGTCTCCTCTTTAAATCCACCTGATACATCAGCGCTGTGATTTCACAGACACTTAAGTATTCTACAAGTCATTTTAAGACAGCGCTAGTTAAGAACAAGTGTACCTCTACCAGAATATATTGTACAAGTATTCTGATATATAAGTCCAGTCTCAGACCGTGCATTGTTATATACTAGTCCAGTGCAGTTTTATTGTCTCACTTAAATAATTATCTGCATTGTCACTGTGACTGTGTGTGCCTGTATCTGCTGTGTGAATTTAACTTTCAGTGTATCCCAGCTATAACTATGGGGGTAATTCCAAGTTGATCGCAGCAGGAATTTGGTTAGCTGTGCACTGCAGGGGGGAGGCAGATATAACATGTGCAGAGAGAGTTAGATTTGGGTGTGGTGTGTTCAATCTGCAATCTAAATTGCAGTGTAAAAATAAAGCAGCCAGTATTTATCCTGCACAGAAACAAAATAACCCACCCAAATCTATCTCTCTCTGCACATGTTATATCTGCCTCCCCTGCAGTGCACATGGTTTTGCCCAACTGCTAAAAAATTTCCTGCTGCGATCAACTTGGAATTACCCCCTATATTCTGTACCCTAAAGGACTAGGTGCATCAGGATCTCTTATATAGTGCTGCACAGTATTTACCGTTAAATGTATTCTACTGTGTACTCAGCCACATTATACCGGATTTATTCACTGGTGTTGTGTACTGTGTACGCAGTCAAATAGTACCAGATTTAGGTGCTGGTGTTGTCTTGTACGCTGTTGCATACTAGGTGATTTATTTGCAGGTATTGTACTCTGTTTGGCTGTATCATACTCATACGCTGTACGGTTACATTCACTAAAATGTCTAACACAAAGAGCGGGAAATCCATGGACGCTCCTGTATCATGCAGCACATGCGCCAGGGATTTGTTTGATGGGGAAGCTTTAATTGATGGTCTGTGTAATATGTGCCATACATCTCCCAGTTAGTCCGCAGCTCCTGTAACCAATCAGGAGCCACCTTGGGCGGTGTTCTCAACTATGCTTAATACACTTACCTCCCCTATGGGACATCCTGTGCCATTACAGCCACATATTGTCTCTATGGTAAATCCGCCTTGGGTGAATAATTTGTCTACCCAGTTGCAGCAATTGAATCTTTGTTTAGACAGAAACATACCCCACGTCCCTCTGGGGTCAAAGGGCCATCTAAGCGGGCCACTTCCTCCTCACAATCCACTAATATATCAGATGATACTTCTGATGAGGAGTATACTGATCTGTCAGACACTGATTCAGTTGCTTCTGACGAGTAACCTACAACTCAGGTTGATGTCCCTGACGTAGTGGAGGCTATTAATCTGATTCTACAAACTGATGATGTCGATCCCACTGCTGTGTCTAAGAAACCTGATAAGTTTAAACGTCAGAAGGTAGCTGAAGTAGTCTTACCGCATTCTGACCACTTAGTAGACATACGTCAGGAACCCTGGTCCTCTCCAGGAAAGAAATTCTCCCTGTCTAAAAAGATGCTACCTCGATATCCTCTCCCTGCTGAGTTGTGTAACAAGTGGGAAAATTCACCGCTGGTGGATTCCCATGTCAC